>NC_057806.1:634637311-634653940 GCF_018294505.1 Triticum aestivum
GGGGGGCAATCGATATACCATCAGGTTTGTTTTTTTAGATAAGGCATAATTATCTTATGCAAAACCAAAAACTAAAATAAAGTAAAAATAACAAAACAAAGTAAAAATAAAAAAAATAAAGTAATGCCCACGTATGCCGACGGCAAGGCCGTCGGCATATATGTGCACACACGGAGGTTGTCCCATGGATCGGTGACGTGGCGTGGCACAACGATCGATGACGTGGCGAAGGGGCCTATGCCAACGGCTGTGCCGTAGGCATACCTCTGCCATAGATAAATATAAAAATTAAGTAAAGTAAATATATGCCGACGGCAAGGCCGTCGGCATACCTGCGCACACATGGATCGATGACGTGGCGTGGCACACGGATCGTTGACGTGGCAGAGGGGCCTATGCTGACGGCTATGCCGTAGGCATACCTCTGCCACAGATATGCCGACGGCCGCCATTACCACCCGTCGGCGTAGGTTCAACACCGTCAAATGGTCAGCGCTGACCGGGCAGGTGGGCCCGTGCTATGCCGACGGCCTGACCTATGCCGACGGGCCCCGTAGGCGTATCTCGGGCGGTCCCGACGGCCCCGTCGGCATAGATTGATTTATGCCGACGGCTTTCCTACGCCTACGGCCTATCCTTGGCCGTCGGCATATGTCCGGCGATGCCGACGGGGGCCGTCGGCATATATTTAGCCATCGGCAACCCCAGTTTTTATGGTAGTGATGTGGTAGTAGTGATACTGATAGTACCGTGGTATCCGGTTGGCTGCTTGCAGTTTGTAAAGTTGTTGTTTCTCTGCTTGGCTACTTGCAGTTCGTAAAGCCTTTGCAGTCTCCGTGTGATCTAGTGAAATATGGAAACCGACTATGGAGAAAGACCCAAACATCATGTAGAATTCGAAGCGTGGAGAGTTTAGGCACTTTCTAAGCATGTCTATTTCTTGTGTTTTCTTCTCTATTTTTTTCCCAGCAGCAGACTTGACTTCATCTAAAGCAGTCATCTGTCAAAGAATGTTCTTGTTTTTCATTGAAAAAACCAACGCCGAAAGCAAGACCAGTCTTCTTTCTCTTTTCGGGAGCAGAGTTTAAAAAGATGGACTGTAACGGTTGCGTAATATCAATTTATTGGCCTCGTCATCAAAAGCGGCTTCCAATTGCTCGGAAATTCCAATCCATGTACTGCATATGCATTTCGCTAAGCAGTTGAATAAAGTATGGAACACAGTGGCAATTTTCTCCACAAGCAGTTCATGTGCTTCTGTGGGAAGGCATTGCAGAGCCGTCGAGGTGGCACAATTTTCTCGGCATTGCTGGAGAAATGCTTGAAACTGAACTTATTTTGGTGTTATATCAAAAAATCCACTAAGGTCAAGCCGCATAATAAAAGCATCTTCAATAGATGGTCGAAATTTTGACGGTCCAAAACCTGAGATGTAAATTTTGGACTGCCAAAAGTGCGTTTTGGAGCTCCGAAAAAAGGCCAACTCCAACGGATGGTCCAAATTCATGGTCCAAAAGAGCAACTCCAATAGATGGTCCAAATTCATGGTCCAAAACCGGCCAGCAGCCGACCGGCTGCTGTTCAGCCGCACATATTTGAAAATAACATATAAAAAATCATGTCCACAACATCAAAGTATTACATAGTTCTTCAGATCCAGGAGATGCAATGCAACACAAATACAACATAGTTTTGCACAAATACAACATAGTTTTGAACAAACAAATAATGAATCTATGCGGATCTTTCACCATGCCATTTCCAATACTCTTCCATCAAATCATTATGGAGTTGGTCATGCACATCGCTGTCTTTAATCTCACTGTACACCTTCATGAAACGTCTGATGCGCTCCTCTTTACGCATGGGGTTAACACGAATGCCCATCAATTGATAGAAGTTGTAATCTAAATTTTTTCCACGCTCGTTCTCAATGATCATGTTATGCATGATCACGCAAGCCGTCATGATGTACCAAAGTATCTTTTGATCCCAAAATCTAGATGGTCCTCGCACAATAGCAAATTGGGATTGCAAAATCCCAAATGCCCTTTCAACATCTTTTCTAGCCGCCGCTTGTGCATTATGAAAGACAAGTTCTTTCTTACCTTCAGGTTTTGCAACCGACTTGATGAATGTACTCCACCTCGGGTAGATCCCCACTGCAAGATAGTACCCATAGTTGTAGGTGCGGCCATTTGCTTCGAAGGTCACCGGTGGTGCTTCTCCATTTGCTAAGTTGGCAAAGAGAGGTGACCGGTCGAGCACGTTGATGTCGTTGCAATAACCGGGCATACCAAAATATGCATGCCAAATCCATGTGTCATAATCAGCAACTGCCTCAAGAATGATAGTGGCATCCTTCCCACGACCCTTGAATTGTCCATGCCATGCTTTTGGACAATTCTTCCATTTCCAATGCATGCAATCCACAGACCCGAGCATACATGGAAACCCTCGAGCTTTGTTCATCTCCAAAAGCCTCTGAGTGTCCTGAGCATTGGGTGCTCTCAAATACTGTGGACCGAACACTTCTACCATAGTTATTGCAAATTGCTTGACATAGAAGATAGAAGTGCTCTCTGCCATCGCCAAGTTGTCATCAATGTAATCTGCGGAACACCATATGCCATAATGCGCAAAGCGGCAGTGACCTTCTGCTCAATGCTATGGCCAAGCAACCTGGCACAGTTCCTTCTCTGCTCGAGGACTGGGTTATGATGCTTCACTTCATTAAAAATGCGAAAGAACAAGTCTTTCAACATTCTGAAACGACGTCGAAAGTAATTCTCCGGAAAAACTGGTGATGATGCAAAGTAGTTGCACACCAACCGTTTGTGCGCATCAATCCGTTCTCTCCGAATGAACGCACTGTTGGGGAATGTAGCAGAATTTTAAAATTTTCTACGCATCACCAAGATCAATCTATGGAGTCATCTAGCAACGAGGGAGAGGGGAGTGCATCTACATACCCTTGTAGATCGCGAGCGGAAGCGTTCAAGAGAACGGGGTTGATGGAGTCGTACTCGTCGTGATCCAAATCACCAATGACCGAGCGCCGAACGGACGGCACCTTCGCGTTCAACACACGTACGGTTGGGGAAGACGTCACCTCCTTCTTGATCCAGCAAGGGGAAGGAGAGGTTGATGGAGATCCAGCAGCACGACGGCGTGATGGTGGAAGCAGCGGTGATCTCGGCAGGGCTTCGCCAAGCTCCAACGAGAGGGAGAGGTGTTACGAGGGGAGATTCGATCGTCGGTATCCCAATACCTCGTTAAATCTCGTTACCGGCAAGTCACTTTACTCGTACCGTAATGCATGATCCCGTGACCAAACACTTGGTCACATTGAGCTCATTATGATGATGCATTACCGAGTGGGCCCAGAGATACCTCTCCGTCATACGGAGTGACAAATTCCAGTCTCGATCCATGTCAACCCAACAGATACTTTCGGGGATACCTGTAGTATACCTTTATAGTCACCCAGTTACGTTGTGACGTTTGGTGCACTCAAAGCACTCCTACGGCATCCGGGAGTTACACGATCTCATGGTCTAAGGAAATGATACTTGACATTGGAAAAGCTCTAGCAAACGGACTACATGATCTTGTGCTATGCTTAGGATTGGGTCTTGTCCATCATATCATTCTCCTAATGATGTGATCCCGTTATCAATGACATCCAATGTCCATAGTCAGGAAACCATGACTATTTGTTGATCAACGAGCTAGTTAACTAGAGGCTCACTAGGGACATGTTATGGTCTATGTATTCACACATGTATTATGATTTCCGGATAACACAATTATAGCATGAATAATAGAAAATTATCATGAACAAGAAAATATAATAATAATCATTTTATTATTGCCTCTAGGGCATATTTCCAACACGCACGACCATAAACGGAACCACCGTGCTTCTGTTTCTTCCTCTTGTGCATGTCCACTAGCATAGCAATCTCCTCTTCTTCATGCAAATCAAATTCCTCGTCCGACGATGAATCATCCACGAAAGAGGAGTCAACCGAGCTCATCTACAATGCACACAACCACCGTCAAACATACTATCCAATCCCAAGTTAAATCATCAAGTTTTGTCATTTTTTTACCTTGGGGAATTCCGTCGAACACCTTGTGTGCGCGGTGGAAGAAGATGGCCGCCGGTTGGATTGGCTGCTGCTGACGGCTGCGGCCGGCTCCGGACGGCGGCGGTGATAAGAAATGAGGTTGGAGGCCGGCCAAGAGGAGCTCGACGGGCGGCGAAGACTAGTTCGACAGCCGGGCGGAGGGCTTGGTGCGGCGGTCCTGCGGCCGACGCAACGGCCGTGGTTCCTCCTCACGGCCGACG
The DNA here is from genome assembly GCF_018294505.1 of Triticum aestivum. Lineage (NCBI taxonomy): Eukaryota > Viridiplantae > Streptophyta > Magnoliopsida > Poales > Poaceae > Triticum > Triticum aestivum. Next base: position 634,641,666 of record NC_057806.1, read on the forward strand.
GGACGAGGTCGGCGGCAACCTAAGACCCGGCGGAGGCCTACCGCGGCAGCCGGACCGCCGGAGGGGCCAAATCCCGCGCCGGCTGCCACCCGATTCGGCGGCGTCCGCGCGGCGGCGGGGGTGACGGCGGCGGATGTGGGGTGGTGGCGGCGCCAACGGCGAGGTTTTGGGCGGTCGCGGCGGCGGATTCCGACCGGCTGTTCTTCGGGCGGGCGGACAGGCGCGGGCGGGAAAGGAAATGAAGTGGCGGTTGGGCGTTCGCGGACGGCGGCTGGTTTTGGACCAGATGCATCTCGTGATGTATATTTGCATCGCGAGGTGTTGTATTTTACATCACGCGAAGGCGCGGTTCAATCTTTTTTTGCATATGGACCGTCTGTTGGAGCAGCGTTTTTTGCCCCAGACGGTCCAAAAGTTAGGTATTTTTACATATGGACCATCTATTGAAGATGCTCTAAGAGAAGTAAAACAACTGCTATGCTACTGATAACCTGCTTTATTTTTGGGATGTAATCTATCTGAGTAACTGTAAAACACAGAAGGGGATTGTGAAAAGAAGACCACTTTTCACCTCACCTACCGGGACACCAGGTAGCTAGCTCCCATGAGGACTTACCGGAACTGTAGCCGCGTCAACATGGAAACTGAAGATCAAAGTGCATCGCCTCTTCTTTGGCTTCGCTGCAAGTGAGGAGCAAATCCTTTTTTCTGTATATATAACCGTTCCTCTAAAATATTTTGTCAGACGAGGACGAGCCCGTGGCTCGATGGCTGGTTGTGGCAGTGGCCATCCAATCCGCCCAAGATTGATCCCTGGGATTGATATGGGTGTTTCACCTTGGGTAATGTTTCCCTTGTAGGTACCTCGCACATCTATGGGCCATAGAGGTGGTGTATCCTTTCACGGGGTCGGATGACTTCAGAAATTTCTAAGACATGCCGTGTTTATATAGACCATAGATCTTGGTATCAACATAGCGAGAGTGTGTGTGTGCGCGCGCGCGCGTGCGTGCGTCTGGTGTGTCTTGTGTGCTTGTTCTGATCTACGACGGTCGACATGTATCCATGTAATCAAGGCTCATGCGTGCGTGCGTCCGGGAGCCAAGGCGAGGGTCATGATCGTGAAAACCAGTGCGACAGTCCCGACCATGAGTGCCCAAGCACCCCCCACGATCACGTTGCGACACCGTGCTACAAATCGAGCTCTTCGTTCAGCCTCCAAAAAATTCATTTTCAACTAACTCTCGTATAATTGCTTCCCAGCCCCAACTAGCAGAAGGCTGAGCCGAACCAGCCACCTCCTCCGTACTCACGCTCTCTCCGATCTCAACTGTTCTCCACCCGAAACCCTCGCCCGCGGCCGCACCATGCCGCCGCCGCCGCTGGTGCTTATGGAAGAGCTCCTCGAGGAGGTCTTCTTCCACCTTCCGCCGGACGAGCCCGCCTGGCTCGTCCGTGCCTCCGCCGCCTGCATGCCATGGCGCCGCATCCTCGCCAACCCTGGCTTTCGCCGCCGCTACCGCGAGTTCCATCCAACACCTCCCGTCCTGGGAATCTTGGAAAAGGTCGGCGCCCGCATCGTCGCCATCCCCGCCCATTTCCCTGCCCAGACCTGCCATCCCGAATGGTATGCCATGGACTGCCGCCACGGCCGCGCCCTCTTCGCCGAGTTCGGGAAGACCAATGACCTGGTCGTCTTGGACCCCATGACGGGCCACCAGCGCCGCTTGCCCTCGCCTTTCAACCACCTGGCCTGCTACAGTGCGGCGGTGCTCTGCGCCACACATGGCTGCGACCACCACGGTTGCCATTTGCCAAGATGGGCATTTCCTCGTGGCCGTCGTCTGCGCCGATGTGATCCAGGGAGTCACATTGGGCTGGCTCTACTCATCGGAGACTAACCTCTGGACGGAGCTCGCCTCTGTTCATCACCCTCATGTCAATTATACCTCTACCATGGCCGCGCCTAGCGTCCTCGTGGGAGATACACTCTACTTCAACATCCATGGTGACATCGAGTGCCAACTGGGCGCACTATGCTTGTCAATGTTCGGGAAGCCCATCGTTGGCAATGGGACTCTCATAACCATGGAAGACGGGGCCGGGGGCTTGGATTTGCTGCACTGGTGGATGTCACAAATCTTACCCTGTGGTCAAGGGAGGCCCGACGGGAGGGTGCCATGGGATGGACAAAGCTCAGGGTAATTGATCTTAAGAAGCTAGTCCCTGACGGTGCCCTCTCAATCCCAACACCTTTTGATGCCCTCACGATCCCAACAAAATATAGGAGGTTGCCTCCCGGTGGATTGGAGATTAGTGGCTTCGCGGAGGGCACCCAAGTCATTTTTGTGTGCACAAGTGTTGATTCCTACATGGTGGACCTCAGGTCAGGGCGAGCGAGGAAGGTAACCCGTCATGGCACAGAATCATTTCCCTACACGAGCTTCTACATCCCAGGTATTAGCAACATGTTAGTGGCGTTTAGCAACATGAACTGAGAATACACAACTTAGCAAGTAAACATACGCATTATGATAATATTTTCAAAATTCTTGCACTTCTGCAGCAATGGATGCAGCTTCTTCGGGCCAGGGGCGATGAGTTTGTTATCCAAGTGTCTTTCAAGCTCAAGTTGCAGGAGCAAGGGCTTCTGGATCAAGTGGGAGTTTCTAATAATGATGTTAGTTATGGCACAAAGTGTGGATGTCTGTACTAACTGCCAAGTCACCTTCCAGTCGAAATATAACAAGCGGTGGGGTTTTTGCCCCCCCCCCCCCTTCAATCTCGAAAAAAAAAACAAAGTGTGGATGTGAATCTGTGAGGTTGCTGCTGGTGTTAGTCTTGGTTTATGGAACTTTGTTTAAGATGTTGTTGCTTTCGTACTTGCAATTCGGAGGAATTTCGTAATTTCTAAGCATGCTCTAGCTTGATCAGGAAAAATACCAGGTCTTCAAGAATTTTGTTTCCATTCTTGACATCTTTGTGTCTCTCTTCTTCCAGAAAGGTGACCCGACTTCATTAGAGGTCTAAGCAGCCATGTCTAACCCTGTCAAGCACGGCATATACTGTATATGCATTTTGTTAAGCAGGCCAACATAATCTCGAAGGCATATGACCAAATGAAGGAGTAGCATTGTGCACATTTGCAAGATAGAACATGGGTGTTTCTAGTGTTGGTCAAAATCTTAGGTTTGTGCGCACACATTATGTTTTGTGGGCGGGGAGCATGCTAACAATTTAACGTGTACTATAAATGCATCATAATTTGTTGTCCAGCCATACTCCTTTATGGTCGATCTTAAGCAGACTTGTAATACTAAACCTTTATCTTGTAAACCTGCAAAATCCTAATATCTGTGCATGTTGATATATTAAGTTTCTGAGATCTATGATTTGTATCTTTTCATACTTATTCTAGTTTTAGTGGTAAGTTTTCACATAGACAACATGGATATATTGATCTATACATTAAGGGGGTGTTTGGTTCCAGAGACTTTTTTGTGTTGGGACTAGAAAAAGTCCCTAGCAAATCAAACAAAATGAGACCTTTTGCTAAAAGTCCTTAGAAGCACCTCCTTGAGAGTCTTTTTCAAAAAGTCCTAGGGACTAGAAAAAGTCCTAGGACTAGAGAACCACCCGCCTAACTAACTCGGCTCTGCTATTGTTGCTACCTTGTGAAGCCTTGAGTTGTTTTATTTTAAGCTTTTTTTGGTAACAACAGAGTTTTTATTTTAAGTTGGTTAGTTAAACTAAGTACACTCCATGTCACTTGGTCAGTAATATATTGTTTTGAATTGTTTCCTGATCTTGATACAAGAGTTAGTGTTAATGGCATACTTGATTATACACCAAAAAGAAATTAATAGGGCTGAAGATTACACCAACAATATTTCCTGCTAATGATTTTTTTAGTACTTTGTACTCCCTCCGGTCCTTTTTAGTTCGCATATAAGATTTAACTAAAGTCAAGCCTCCTAATTTGACCAATTTTCTAGAAAAAAATGCCAACATTCATAGTCTGAAATTAGTATCACTAGATGTGTCATGATTTAAAGTTTCATATTATGTAACTTTAACATGGCAGATGTTGATATTTTTTCATATAAATACGGTCAAACTTTGTGAAGTTTGACTTCAGAAAATTCTAATATGCAGAGTAAAAAGGACCGAAGGGAGTACCACGAGGAGATGTTTTCTTTATATAGTTCTATAAGTATTTATGTTATACAAAGTGAAAAGAATCCATCGCATGGAAAAGTTATTTACATAGCATTGAGTTAACATTTTATAGATCAGGGAAAATGTTTCACATGAAAAATTGTCTCAATTAAATCAAAAATAGTGTTTACATCTCATGAGGGAAATGTGCGTGGCATACAAAAAAAATGCTTCCACTACCATTTATGTGTTTTTTCTAGCGCACTAGCGCAAAATATGCCGCATGGCCTGGACTAAGGGCAACTCCAACGCACGACCCCATTCGGTCCGGGTATATCCGTTTTGGCCGACGCCACGGCACAACGCACGACCCTACCTCCAAATTTTATCCGTTTGACGTTCGGTCCGTCCCATTTCCGGCGCAAACTTACGGCCGATTTGCGTCCAGATGGACGGCGAATCGAACGTTGTTTCTTTTTTTTTCCTTTAAAAAAACAAAACTTGATGAGGCAACTCAAGCTGGCTGAACCGGACCATGTACGCCGGCAGTCCACTCTGCGAGTCAGCGAGCGCGCACACACACTCGCACTCGATCGGCTCTCCACTTTTCCCCACCCGAAACCCTCGCGTCCGCCGCCGCACCATGCCGCCGCCGCCGCCGGTGCTGCTGGACGAGCTCATCGAGGAGGTGCTCCTCCGGATCCCCCCCGACGAGCCCGCCTGCCTCTTCCGCGCCTCCGCCGTCTGCAAGCCCTGGCGCCGCATCCTCGCCGGCCGGCGCTTTCGCCGCCGCTACCGCGAGTTCCACGGAACACCTCCCATCCTGGGACTCTTCCATCAGCGGGTCCGCTTCGTCCCCACCTCCGCCCTCCTCCCCGCCCATTCCGGCCTCCCCGACTGGTTTGCCATGGACTGCCGCCACGGCCGCGCCCTCTTCGCCCACATCGGCGACGACGAGAAGACCCTTGACCTCATCGTATTGGACCCTGTGACGGGCCACCAGCGCCGCGTGCCCTGGCCCCATGACGACTGGGCCAAGTGCAGTGCGGCGGTGCTCTGCGCCGCACAAGGCTGCCACCACCACAGTTGCCAAGACGGCCATTTCTTTGTGGCCTTCGTCGTGACCAAGAAGAAAAAAGTCTCATTGGGCTGGCTCTACTCATCCGAGACGCGCATGTGGAGCAACCTCAATTCTCTTCATCACTCCAATGTCAAATTTACCAATGACTTTGGTGAGTCTAGCGTCCTTCTGGGCGATGCTCTCTACTTTAACGGTGGTCGCATCATGGAGTGCCAACTTGGTACACTCCGCCTGTCATCGTTCGAGAAGCCGATCGATCGTTATGGGATTCTCATGATAGCGGAGGACGGTGGGCTGGGATTCGCTGCTGTGGTGGATGTTACAAATCTAACCCTTTGGTCGAGGGAGGCCGGACCCGAGGGAGCCATGGGATGGACACCACTCAGGGTGATTGATCTGAAGATGCTACTCCCTGATGTCGACCTCTCCATCAAAAGTTTCAAAACAACTGAATATATCCCAACATTTGGAGGTGCGGTTTATGAGTTTCCCTGTCCACGGGTGAGTGGCTTCGCGGAGGGCACACATGTCATTTTTGTTACCACAAGTGTTGGTTCCTACATGGTCGATCTCAAGACTGGGCGAGCCAGCAAGGTGTCTGATCCTGGCAGACTATTCTTTCCCTTCATGAGCTTCTACATCCCAGGTAACTTGCATATATATATATAACCCTGTACACTCCTTTGTTACAATCTGTCAGTGACACTTAGCAACATGCAGTCAAAATATGGCACTTGGCACTCCTTTTCCTAAATTATTGCATTTCTGCAGCAATGGAAGCAGCTTCTACGGGCGAAGGGCAATGAGTTGGTGTTTCATGTGCTTGGCAAGAAGTTGCTGGATCAACGAGGTGGTAATGGTGATGTTAGATATGGATAGATGGCACAAAGTGTGGCTTTGGATCTGTAAGGTTGCTGTTGGTGTTGATCTTAGTTCATGGAACTTTCTTTAATAGGTTGTTCCTTCTGCCTTCTGTACTTGCAGTTTGGAGGAACTTTATGTAACAAGTTACTGCTTGCGCACTTAATTTCTAAGCAGGCTCTAGCTTGATCAGGAGAAACACCAGGTCTTCAAGATCTTTTTTTCCGTTCTTGACATGTCTGTGTCTCTCTTTTTCAGGAAAGGTGACTCGACTTCACTTGATGTCTAAGCACTCATGTCCTTAACCCTGCCGAGTGCGACATGTATTGTCTGTGTCAGTTCCTAGGACACAGACAATAGAAATCCCATACATACAAAGATATTTAGCAATGAGCCTCTAGCACTGGATTAGCATCAGCAGCTGAATCAGCTACATTGGTAGAGAATGAAGGAATGACGCCTAATCTAAGCCCAAACCCATCGTTGCTGTTTGATTTTTACCACCGCATTGTCATGTGGCGTTGCAGCCATTGAACTTTTCGTGAACCTGATGCCGTGCGAAGACTCCAGGAATGGAAGCAGCTTCTCAGTTCTTGACATCGGGAAAATACCTTCAGTTCTTGACATTTCTTTCTCTCCTTTTCTTCGGGAAATGTGTTTTGACTTCAGATGAGGTCTAAGCAGTCATGCCCTTAACCGGTTAACCCTGCCGAGCATGGTGCTGCATATGCATTTTGCTAGTCAGCAATACACAGCAGAGCAGCATTTCTCACCTATCCTACTGAAGATAGATACAAGGCAGAAGATGCAGTCTCTGAAGTCTGAACACACTAGATGATCAACTCATAGTATCTGATATGTGCTACTAGTATATAAGAACAGCTGGTATACAGGTGAGAATCGTCAAGCTGTTAGGTGTTCCTAGGTAAAAAACAATTGACATTATCAGCTGGATCAGCTACTGCCCAAACCAATCGTTGTTGTTTAATTTTTACCAGCTCTTTGTCATCTGATTTTAGGGTGTTTGAGTTTACCAGCTCATGTCATCTGATTCTTTCTGGTGTTGCAGCATTCAGCGTGCCAATACTCAGTCTTGTTAAATTTCTTGACTTTGCTGAGAAATGCTTCTATCAGTTTTATTTGTGGCTTTATATCAAGATTCTCTTGGGTCAAACTACATGATAAGAGGATTAGAATTACTGCCAAACTACTGAGGACCTAGTTGGTGTTGTAATGTACTTCCTCCATTCACAATTACAAGATGTTCTCATGTTTTTCTGATTCGGATGTATATAAATGCATTTTAGTGTCCTTGTTCACTCATTTCAGTCTGTATGTAGTCCTATTGAAATATCCAAAACATCTTATAACTGTGAACGGGGGGAGTGAGTCCCAGTAAACAGAAAGGGGAGCGAAAACAGCTAATCCTTAACACAGCGCTGGTTCAGTTTAGTTTGGCGGGGGTTTGAAGCATCTCAGACCCCATATTTTCATGTAAAATAGCAGTAAACCAGCAATGCTGACAAAGTTGGTCAGGTCACATCTCTTTCTTTAAAAGAACCCAGGCCAGATCTTCAGCACCCGGTCCGCATTTCATCCTTGTTGCAACTTGTAAATGTTAGATGACTATAACTTGTTGTCGCCAAAAAAATGCTAAGTAACCTCAGAAATAATGGCGTCTATGGTTCTGGTCTACGTTTTGCGTTATTGGAGCTGATGTTTGTTTCATGCTTGGGAAAGCAATTTGGAGGTGAAAATAATATATTGAATTTACTCTATTCTATTCGTCTAACAGATGATCTGTCCGGCTCAGTTTCATTCCTTGAAAATTCCTGAATAGTAGTTTCAGCATTTTAAGGCATGCACTTGGATATAAAAATATTGGTATTGCGCTCATCGTCTGTATGTGCATGGTTGATAAAGCACTGCAGAACCTGAAGTGCTTATTAACATGGCCACATCGGGATAATAAGGATTCGATCTTGTGTTAAGTACTCCCTCCGTTCGGAATTACTTGTCGCAGAAATGGATGTATCTAGACGTATTTTAGTTCTAGATACATTCATTCCCGAGACAAGTAATTCCGAACGGAGGGAGTACCTTTTATGCATCTTATACTTGAGCTTCTACATTTCAGGAATTCAGGGAGATAGAAAAGAAGATGGCACTAGTTCTGTGATGTCCTGCAGTCTTTTAGAAACAAGGCTTGAACCCTACAAGTAACATGAGATTTCATTTTAGAAACAAAGGCCTTGTCCACAGGCAAACAGGAAAAGATCAAAAGTATTGTATCATCATCAAAGAATAGTAGCACGTCACTTTTGACTCCGACTTAAATATTTTTCCATAATGTGGAAGGCAGTCATCTCAGGCTCTGTTGCAGAGTATGGCATTCATTGGGATGAGTTGTACTCGTTGAAGAAGCTTCGCCGCATCGTCCATGCTCTCACCCTGCATTTGCCTTCGGGTTGCAACACGGCAATGGTTGATTGCTTCGACGTGAAGTAGAACTAGAAGGGATCCACGACCGTGAAAAAGTTTCAGGTACTAGATGAAATTTGATTCGGTTGTACACAAAAGCTGCCCTTTCCCAAAATCTATAAGTATTTCGTTACACTGGGAAAAGAATCAATAGCATAAAAATATTGCTTACATAGCCTGGAAATAATGTTTATAGGCCACAAGAAAAATAAACTGTTATCACACGGAAATCACAAGGGAAAATGGCATTAAATTCCACCGCACGTCAAATACACTAGCACAAATGCCCGTGCGTTGCAATGCGAAAAATAAATCCTCACATACCCCAAGTGACTCATCCGTGTTACCACTCATCTTCGCCACCATCGCCAATAGTGGTCACGCGCTGTGTCCACTTATTTACTATGAACATTGTGAATCCGGAGTCGATTAATATGGTCCTGATTCTAACATGCCCATGTTCTGCCTCCATGTCGAAGATGTTTCCTAGGGAGACTTGAACACATCGACCTTCTTCTTGCCAATCACATGTCCCTTCATCGGGCATTAGTGTGTCCGATGAGATTGTTCATAACATGTTTTTATGTGTTTGTTCATCCGACAACCGATTTATCATCACTTATTCGAGCTAATTCAAGTTACATAATTTACTAAGCAAGTTCACAATTTATCACGAGTTCTTATATATTGTAATGTACAAATTGGTCAAGTGACAAAATTGCTCACAATTCACACAGTTTTATCAAGCATCGCCATCATAAGATATAAATTGATAACCCAAAGCCCCGTGGAAAAATAAACATATTGAAACAATTTTACAACAATATTAATTGTGTGATTAAATAGGTTGATATGTAAGCATTTGTTAATTGCTTTTAACCATTTAGGTATGTCTATATGGATTTGGAGACTCATTATTAAGCTTTATAAAATTCTAGCCCGTGCCGAGCGGGCCACTTTGCTAGTTTGAAATAACAATGACATCATTTATGAGGATGAGTGCAATTTCATCTAAAGGCTCCTCGGACCAATCAAAAGTCAAAGAAAATATAGCCAACCTAGCAAGCTCATGAGCAACCTTATGCTTGTCTACTACGTTGTTCAAATCTAGAGATAGAAAAATCACAAGCAAAATACTAACAGTCGTCGAAAATTGCCACCGCCGCTCCAGCAGATCGTTGATGAGTGATATTTTTACATTCCTCTATCCTTTGTTTAAACCGAGATATTTCATTTAAGCCAAGATATTTGCTTCGATATTGCAGCTAATGACTAATGAATGCCTAGGATTCCACAAATCCTCTCTTCATTGCGTTTGCACAAAAAATGGGCCAAATATGGAGGAAATCAAGTGAGAACATGAAAAAGAGTGAAGGAGGAGGTAAAAAAATCAGGAGGAGGCACACCAACGAATCCATAGCAAAAGACAACGTTTCATATGACCACGACCGCTCGTATGAGCGGTCCTATGGCGTGGAAACCTGCTCCTCTGATTCACCTGAACAACTTTTATAAAGGGGTCGAGGACGAGATGTCAACAGAACATCCGCGAGCGAAAACCAGAACAGAGTCACCCTCATCCATCTCCATCAACCCTAGCCGTTGCCATTTCCATCTCCATAGCCGCCATCACCACCATAGTTCTTCTTTATCTAGATCATACTTTTTTTAAATGGAGGCAAAAGCTTTGCGTCATCTCAATAATAAAGAAGAAGAGAATTGCCCGTTTAATTAACGGAAAACTGGGCAAAAACCGTTACTACACATCCACACAGGGCGATCTGACAACCCACACAAGAATGCACACACCTCATCGAGGAGAGAACACCTTCGAGGTTGCAACCCGGTGCCATCGTCATCACACCTCCACAAGGGTGACTCCGACTCCACCATCGATGACCACCACAATAGCCCTCACCGCAAGCAAACGCCGAGGCCCGCGTCGGCCGATGCCAAACAGTCAACCGCGCGCGCCGGTACCTGGCAGCTTCGACTCCATCGACAAGCATTATAGGAGAAAAGCGTCGAGCCAGCGCCAGAACCGACCACCCGCCTCGCTTCATCGTTGCCGCAAGGGCCCCTCCTCGGCAACTCTGACTCCAGAAAGACAAAGTGAGGCACGACAACCCCTCGAACATGCCAGATGAGACCGGCTACCAAAACTCAGCTGCAAACCAACTCCGCCCGAAGCCGTCATCGTTGCCACACAAGAAGCTGTACCAACCAACCACATCGCTAGTCGGGCTCCTACCGACTGCGTAGTCGTGCGTGTCCAGCTCCTGGAAAGCGCAAAGGGGATCGATGACCCTCAAGGCGACGCCCCCAAGGGGGTAGCGACGTTGGAGAACGACGTCGTCACCCGACTCATATTGGAGGCTTAGGCTTTTGCCCAGTGGCCATAGTTCGAAGGTGCTGGGAAAGGAAAGGCTCCACATCGACCCCCAAGGAGGAAAAATGACGTCTGCCGGTGTCAAAACCGGCAGATCTCCGGTAAGCGGTCTGATACGTCTCCAATGTATCTATAATTTTTGATTGTTCGCTCGTACATGGGTTCATGGGTTCTATATGGCCTATAATTATGCAAGCTACTGTACATGGGTTCAGGTCGAAGCAGTTCATTGTTATCTGGTGTTGGAGCATTGAGCGCTCCCCGACTGCAGCTTCCTCCAAAGGCGGATCATGTGTTGCGGTGACTGGTAGTGCGCAGTGTAGTAGCCATTAAAGCAACCGGACTGGTAGAACTGAGAGCATCTCCAGCAACTGCTCTAAAATCAGGCATAAAAAGACAATTGAGTCAAATTTAGGGCTAAAAGAATTATTTTTACGGCATGAAAAAATAAGCACCGTCAACAGATGCCAAAAATATGGCACCCAAAACAACAAAACTCCTTCGAACATTCAAACTACTTCGACCATATTTCATACCTCGATCAGAGTTTCACACATTCAGGGTTTTGAACATATGGAAACTACAAACATTGTTCGACTATGACATGCAAACTTTAACTACACCGAAGTACAAACACTACATGTTGTCCCAGTCAATGTCGTCGGACTCGCCACTCTCGTTGCCGGGCTGAGTCTGCGCCGGACCACGCTCCCGGAGCGACCACTCTTGATCTGCTTTTCGTCTGTCACCGTGGCCTTCAAGAGGAGGCACGACTGCTGCTGTGGACGGAGTGGTTGTCGCTATGGCGACCCCTAGTCCTCCTCATCGCCAGAGGAGATCACGATCTCCTCCTTGTCGGAGGAGCGGCCAGCCGTGGAGCTCGAGGGCCCTAGAGAGCAAGGGCGGCGACACCAAGATCCAGAGCCGTTTGTCTCCTGCCGGCGTGGAGAACCACGATTTGGGCATCACCGAAGGAGGAGGAGGAGTTCAAAGAAGCGGGTGAGAGCGCGAAGGTGTGGATGTGGATTGCTGGAGCACAGATTATATAGATACGGGCAAGCCAGGTGAATGGACGGTTAACACGCTTCAATGTGGCACAATGTCCGGAGTTGGTTTCTCGGGACGACACATCTGCATTTAAGCGGCGATGCTTGTCTGGTCGCATCGGTCAGTGCTGCCCTCCTATCCGGTCACATCGTGCGGCATCAATAGCGGCCGTTACGGCTCTGTGTCGACATGAATGCTACGCGGAAAGCGTGAGGGAGGGTTTTGGGTGGGTCTGCCATGTCGTGCGTGTGCGTGGCA
>NC_057806.1:634654331-634664026 GCF_018294505.1 Triticum aestivum
AGGTTTGTTGCAGGACCGTATTCGATGGCAACACATGTCCAGCCTGCACGGTCCAGATGGATGCGGGGTTTGAGGGTTAGAGAAAAGATAAATATTACTCAGACCCACTACTTAATGAAATCGGGTAAGAGGGACTCTGTTAAAATTTGTCCTTTTTCTTTCTCATTTTTCTTTTGAAAGACCAAGCTGGCTAAACCGAACCATGTACTCTTCAGTTCCACTCTTCCCCATCCAACCAAACCCTCGCCTCCGCCGCAGGCCGCACCATCACCGTGCCGCCGCCGCCGGCGCTGATGGACCGGCACGTGAAGGATTCCTTCCGCCGCCTTCCGCCGGAACTCGTCGAGGAGGTCCTCCTCCGCCTTCCGCCGGACGAGCCCGCCTGCCTCGTCCGCGCCTCCGCCGCCCTCAAGCCCTGGCGCCGCATCCTCGCCAGTGCGGGCTTTCGCCGCCGCTACCGCGAGTTCCACGGGACACCTCCCGTCCTGGGGCTTATCCAAGAGGACGCCAGCTTCCTCCCCATAGCCGCCCTCCCCGCCCAGCCTGATCGCCCCCGCCGGACCGCTCTGACGGCCCTGGACTGCCGCCGGGGTCGCTACCTATTCGACACCTACAACCGGTACTTCAGGGTAGGGGAGACCGTCCGCATAACGGTCGCGGACCCTCTGACGAGCCACGAGTGCCGCTTGGGCACACCGTTGCACGATGGCGTGCTCTGGTTCAGCGCGGCGGTGCTCTGCGCCACACAAGGCTGCGACCACCACGGTTGCCTGGGAGGGCATTTCCGTGTGGTCATCGTAGCCACCAATCAGAAGTGAACAGTCACATCGGGCTGGCTGTACTCATCGGAGACTCGCGTGTGGAGCGATCTCACCTCTGTTCATCACCCCAATGTCACCAAATATAGCTACGACCGTGGTTCGCCTAGCGTTCTTGTGGGTGATACACTCTACTTCGACTTGGATGGTGTTATTGAGTGCCAACTTGGTACCCTAAGCTTGTCAATGTTTGAGAGGCCAACCGATGGCAAGGGGCGTCTTATGACGGCGGAAGACGGCGGGCTGGGATTCGCTGCCGTGGTTGATGTCACAAATCTAACCCTGTGGTCAATGCATACCGGATGGGAGGCAGCCATGAGATGGGCAAAACTCAGGGTAATCGACCTTACAACGCTGCTCCCTGACGAGGCCCTCTCGATGCCGGCACCTGAAGATGGGATTAGTGGCATCGCGGAGGGCACCCAAATCATTTTTCTGAGCACATCTGTTGGTACCAGCAGAATTGTGTTTCCCTACATGAGATTCTACATCCCAGGTACTATTACTTATGTAAATACATATAAACCTATACAATCTTTTGTTTTGATATGTCAGTCCATATTCTCTTAATGATTCCATGAATTTGTGGGTTTACCTAGCGTGTTTGTGTTAGTGTGATTTGCTGGTCCTTGTGGTTGGTGAGTGAGCAAAATGTACATTCAGTTAAACCTCATTCGTCAACCAGTTGATCTTATATTTTGATTTTCTTGCATTTCTGCAGCAATGGAAGCACCTTGTACTGGCCAGGGGGAGTGAGCTGGTGTTTTAAGTGTTTGTCAAGCTCGAGTTATTGGAGCAAGGGCTTTTGGATCGAGGGGGAGGTGGTAGTAGTGATGTTGGATGTGCCACTAAGTGTGGCTCTGGATCTGTGAGATCACTACTGGTGTTTGTTTAGGAAGTTATGGAGATTTGTCTGGGAAGTTATTGCGTCTTTGCATGCAGTTTGTGAAGATATTTTCAGTCATTTTGTGATCTTGTGAAAGATGGTTTGCTGTGGGAGAAGACCTGAATGTCATCTAGAAATCAAAGTGTGGACACTTGGGTACCTTCTGATAACAAGGGTCTAAATTGATTTGGTATAATACAAAGCCTTTAAGGATTTCTCTTCTATTCTTGACATCTCTTATCCCTATTTTTCCTCCGGAGAGGCGGCTCACTTCATCTGAGGTCTGAGAAGTTGCGTACTCAGGCCCTAGCACACAGCTATCCCCTGATCTGATCCTTTCATCAGAAACTGCAGCTATTTCTTCAGTTAAAGCAACCCACTGTTCAGATTCAGACATCAGGAGTGTGAAGTGGAATCTCCTAATCTGGGACGTCCAAGCAGCATCCAATGGTCCAGGTTCATTTTCCTCTATCAGAGCACTTTGCTTTGTCACCGTTCCCGCTCTTTACCTAAGCCTCTTTTGCTTTAGTTGGTAGAGCCCAGAATTTTAGACCCTGATTTTGCTCTAGTTGCTTCAGTTATAAACCCCATTTTTACAGTAACATGCGCTATAAAGCCATGTAAGAGCAGGAGCTCGAGCAGATTTTGATCCCTAGATCAAACCCTCTTCGTCGCTAGTTGCGCATTAAGCTATATTTCAAAAATACTACAGCCCAAGAATTTCCGGAAAGTAGCTCCTTCATGCGATGTTTTCCTGAATCCTTTCTTGAGGTTCTTATGATCCTGTCAATCCTTATCGCAGGGCGTACGGATGTCGTGTTGCTGTTTCGCTAAGCACACGAAGCTAGTGTTGAATCGACAGGACGAAGGCAAATCATGTGTTGGTAGAACTCTGTTGAATTTCTGGACAAGTGCTTGAAATCAAACCCATATGCCACCCGATCAGCCTAACGTTCTTGGTTTTGCAATGTGCATCTGAGTGCTGTATAACATTCACCCTTGTTTTAGTACACACTAAGCCTTCATGTAAAACATCCGGTTGCACATCGGTTTCAATCCACCATCCACGTTTTTTTCCTTCTGATTGCCACGTGGTAGTGGTGGATTGATTTTTTTCTTGCAGGAGAAACTTTTATTCTATTTATAATCAATCATGGCAGTACAACCAGTGGCGGAGCCAGGAAATTTGAATTAGGGGGGCCGATTGCAGTCAAAATAGGTTGGGGAGGGCCAAAGCATAGAAAAAATAGACTTTAAGCATAAAAAAATTGCTAATTACGCATTGTTCATCAGTGAATTAGCAGCAAACTCCTAATGTCAGGGGGGGGCCAGGGCCCCTGCTGGTCCCCCTGTCTCCGCCACTGAGTATAACATACACTAGAGTAAAGGTTCATGAACAACCTAGCGACGACATTAAGTACTGGAGTGAGCCAAGAAGTCATCGTGTTAATGCACCATAGGTACAGCCCACCAGAGCAACAACCAATGTCAATGAAGAGAGTCATAGATCAAACATATAAACACACCGACAAAGACTAGATCAAAATAGATGCGCCAAAGAACGACACTGTTGAATCCCAAGAGATCTGATGTAGACACACCTCTACATGCCCTCCAACGAGCCTAGACACAACATCGGGTCGGGATCAAATGTGGAACGCATTATTTCTACCGAGGGACATCGCCGTCGTCACACAGACCCAACCAAGACGCTAAACCTAACAAGAAAAAGAGTGGGGTCCCTCCCGCCGGCGAGCGGCCAAGGTCCTTTGCACCGCCAAGAACAAACGGCCATCGGAGGTAGGGCAGACTGGCGGCGGTGCCGAGAGGAGGAGGAAACCTAATCGCCGGAGTCTTTTCTTGGGAACAACGAGTATAACTCCTCCCTTTCCAATGGTGGACTGATTTGACACGGCATAAGATGTACCACTATTTTTTTAAGATACTTTCCTGAATAGTTCTTTTTCATTACAACTCATGTAGTTTTTTTTTCAAATCAAGAAGTGTTTTTGATATGAAGAAAAGAATCCATTGCATGGAAACATTATTCACATAGCATGGCGACATAGATAAGAGAATTTTTTTCCCATCAAACGGGAAACCAGTTCATTTTAAATGGAACGTCGATATTTCCATCTCACTAGAAAAATGCACGTGTCACACCAAAAAAATGCTTCCATCACCTCAAAGATGCATGTTGCACGTCCTTGGAATAAGTGAGTGAATGTGAAATTTTCAGTAAGTCACAAATTTTGTTTTCTAAAAATAAATTGTTGTATGATGATTTTACATATTGTACTATTCAATATTATCGCCATCTCCTTCGCAAAAAATAATACTCCCTCCTTTACAAAACTACCCCAATTAAACTCATGCATTAATTTGGATTAATTGTAGTGCATGCATGCTTGGTCACTAGATAAGTAGAAACATTACATGCATTGATGTGTTCCTTTTTAATTCTTGCATGCAAAAATTTAGTGCGCATTGAAAACTAAAAATAAGATGGAGATGAGCCCTCTAAATTGAAAAAACAAAAAAAAGCTGAAAATAAGTCATATGAACGGAAAAGGAGGGAGTAATATTATCGTCTTGTCTTTTTCTTTTTCTTTTTTCCTTCAAGGCAGCTCCATCGACCAAACCCTCGACACCGCCGCACCCAAACCCAAACCCTCTTCCCCATGTAGTAGTGGTTCCACTCTTCCCCACCCAAACCCTAGACACCGCCGCACCATGCCGCCGCCGGCGGCGCTGATGGACGAGCTCGAAGAGAATCCGTTCCTCCGCCTTTCGCCGGAGCTCGTCGAGGAGGTGTTTTTCCGCCTCCCGCCGGACGAGCCCGCCTGTCTCGTCCGTGCCTCCGCCGTATGCAAGCCCTGGCGCCTCATCCTCGCGGATTCGGGCTTTGGCCGTCGCTACCGCGAGTTCCACGGAACACCTCCCGTCCTGGGTTTCTTCCAGAAGGACGTCAGCTTCTTCCCCATCTCCGCCCTCCCCACTGTCCAGCCTAACGATCCTCGCTGGGTTCCCCTGGACTGCCGCCACGGCCGCTCCCTCTTCGCCTTCGACCCCGCCTACCGGAACGTCGTGGAAGGAGGGACCGCTGGCCTAATCATTTGGGACCCTCTGACGGGCCAAGGGCGCCGCCTACCCTCACCGGCGGACGACACTTTGGGCGTGCTCCGGTTCACGTTCAGTGCGCCGCACAAGGCTGCGACCACCACGGTTGCCAAGGAGGGCATTACCGTGTGGTCATCGTCACCACCAATCAGCGGCAAAGCGTCACATCGGGCTGGCTGTTCTCGTCGGAGACTCGTGCGTGGATCGAATTAACCTCTGTTCATCACCCCAATGTGGAGTATACCCATAACTTGGGCGCGCCTAGCGTCATTGTGGGCGACACACTCTACTTCAACATTGGTGGCATCTTGAAGTGCCAACTTGGTACACTCCGCTTGTCAATGTTCGAGAAGCCGATCGATGGCAATGGGCGTCTCATGACGCCAGAAGATGGCAGGCTAGGATTTGCTGCCGTGGTTGATGTCACAAATCTAACTCTATGGTCAATGCAGAGTGGACCGGAGGGAGCCACGGGATGGGTGAAACTCAGGGTTATCGATCTTAAGAGGCTACTCCCTAATGGTGCCCTGTCGACCCCAACAGGTGAATTTGGGATTAGCAGGTGGGTGCGTGGAACGGTTGTCAGTGGCATCACAGAGGGCACCCAAGTCATTTTTGTGAAAACACAAGTTGGTTCCTATATGGTTGATCTCAAGGCAGGGCGAGCCAGGCCCAGGAAGGTGTCTCGCCTTGGCAGAAAAATCTTTCCCTACATGAGCTTCTACATCCCATCCCAGGTACTATAACGTGTTTGTATATATATAAATGAATAAATCCTGTACAATTCCTTGTTACAATCTTTCTGTGGCACTTAGCAAAACGGAATGAAAACATGTTTCTTAGCATTTAACTTTAGACATGACGACATCTGTGCACAGAAAGAGACGTCTGAATTTACCTGTCGAAGAAAATGTACATACAGTTGAGCCTGATTCGTCAATCAACTGAGTTTGTGTTATGATTTTCTTGCATTCACTACCGGAAAACGGGCATACGCCGACGGCCAAACCTATGCCTACGGCTGCCGTCGGCCTAGTTTGAGATATGCCGACAGCCTAGTCTTGGCCGTTGGCTTACACTAGCCGTCAGGTTACATGGATCTATACCGACGGTTGCCGTCGGCACAGAACGGCCGTCGACCTAGGCGCAGACATGTCGACAGCAGCCGTCGGCATAAATCAGCCGTCGGTATAACGGCGGGCCCGGTGACCCCGCCCGTGACGAGCGGCTAACGCCGTCAAACCTATGCCGACGGTCGGGACGGGCGGCCGTCGTCATATCTCCGCATGCCACGTCACCGATCCGCGGCGTAGGTATGCCGACGGTAGCCGTCGGCATAATTGCCACGTCACCAATCCGCGGCACGGTGCCCACCAGAACCCTGCCGTATCTATGCCGACGACTTTGCCGTCGGCATAGCTATTTTTTTACATACTTTTTTTGCATATGTTTTAATGCTTTTTTTACATACTTTTTTGCATATGTTTTTATGCTTTAAAAAATATGTTTTCATGCTTTTTTATGTATTATATGAATATATATGTAGTTTGTAATTTTTTCCATAGATTATGAATATATATATATATATATATATATATATAGTTTGTATTTTTTTCGAGCACATTAATAATATGCTGTCATGTTCTTTTGAATATAGGTTCTTAAATTTTATTAAAATCAAAAACAGCTATGCGACAGAAGTTGAGTGGCGGTTGCAAACACCCGGCACCCGTCTCCGGAGTGTGACCCCCTCACGTCCGCGGTGTGCCCCCCTCACGAACGGCACCGCCGCCAGCATCTGGAGGGCGGAAACAGCCGCATCGGGTCTATACGGAGGGGACGTTGCTCTCAAGTGTTTTTATGGGATGACCTATCACAACCGGGTGGTGTTGTGGCATGTTCGAAGAGGCGGCACGCATCTCCGGGGTGTGGCCCCCCTAACGGACGGCGCCGCCACCGGCACCTGGAGGGGGAAAACAGACGCATCGGGTCTACACGGAGGGGATGTAGCTGTCGGTTTGGCCTAGATGTTGCTCCCAGGTGTCCCTCTAAGCTGACCTGACACAACCGGGTGGAGAGGTCCACTGTTCAAAGCCCGTCCGTGAAAAGTCAAAGGGCTAGATCTCGTGGTCAACCGCTCCAGGGTTAGGCAGGACGGGGGCCCTGAGGGGGTAGCAATGCCACCAGAGCGTCGCACTGGACCTCATATATGCGGGATGGTGTGGTGGCATGTCCAAAGAGGCGGCACGTGTCTCCGGGGTTTGGCCCCCCTCATGGATGGCGCCACCGCCGGCACCTGGAGTGGGAAAACGGACGCGTCGGGTCTACACGGAGGGGATCTTGCTGTGGGTCTGGCTCGGATGTTGCTCCAAAATGTTCCTATGGGATGACCTAACACAACCGGGTGGAGAGGCCCACTGGTCAAAGCCCGTCCGTGCAAAGTCAAATGGCTAGATCCCGTGGTCAAACGCTACAGGGATAGGCGGGACGGGGGCCCTGGGGGTAGCAATGCCACCGGAGCGTCGCACCGGGCCCTCATACATGCGGGGTGGTGTGATGGCATGTCCGAAGAGGCGGCACGTGTCTCCGGGGCGTGGCCCCCCTTCACGGACGGCGATTACACGGTAGTAGACGTTCTGCGGTAACGATGCGGCGTGAATATTATTAAATACTCGGAGCGCGATAAAATCATGAGTTTTTTTGCACGACGTGGGCACATGTGCTATAGGAATGATGGTATTTTTTCATAATTTTTGGTGATGAAGAAGTATCCAAAAAATTCCCTCCACGCGGATTGCCCTTCGCGCGTCTACGGCTGTGGTCAGCGGCCTCCGGGGGCTAGCATGCCGCCAAATCTTGCGCAGGCGGCCTCTCACAAGTCTAGAGGTGTTGTGGCGGTTGCAAACGCCCGGCACGCGTGTCCGGGGTGTGCCCCCCTCACGGATGGCGCTGCCGCCGGCACCTGGAGGGGGGAAGCGAACGCGTCGGGTCTACACAGAGGGGATCTTGCTGTGGGTCTGGCCCGGATGTTGCTCCAAAGTGTTCCTATGGGCTGACCTAACACAACCGGGTGGGGAGGTCCGCTGGTCAAAGCCCGTCTGTGCAAAGTCAAAGGGCTAGATCCCGTGGTCAAACGCTACAGGGTTAGGCGGGACGGGGCCCCTGGGGGGTAGCAATGCCACCGGAGCATCGCACCGGGCCTCATACATGCGGGGTGGTGTGGTGCCATGTCCGAAGAGGCGGCACGCGTCTCCGAGGCGTGGCCCCCCTCACAGACGGCGATGACACGGTAGTAGACGTTCTGCGATAACGATGCGGCGTGAATATTATTAAATACTCAGAGCGCGATAAAATCATGAGTTTTTTTGCACGACGTGGGCACATGTGCTATAGGAACGATGGTATTTTTTCATAGTTTTTGGTGATGGAGAAGTATCCGAAAAATTCCCTCTACGCGGATTGCCCTTCGCGCGTCTACAGCTGTGGCCGGCGGCCTCCGGGGGCTACCAGGCCGCCAAATCTTGCATAGGCGGCCTCTCACAAGTCTGGAAGTGTTATGGCGGTTGCAAACGCCCGGCACGCGTGTCCGGGGTGTGCCCCCTCATGGACGGCGTTGCCGCCGGCACCTGGAGGGGGGAAACGGACGCGTCGGGTCTACACGGAGGGGATCTTGCTGTGGGTCTGGCTCGGTTGTTGCTCCAAAGTGTTCCTATGGGCTGACCTAACACAACCGGGTGGGGAGGTCCACTGGTCAAAGCCCGTCCGTGCAAAGTCAAAGGGCTAGATACCGTAGTCAAACGCTACAGGGTTAGGCGGGACGGGGGCCCTGGGGGGTAGCAATGCCACCAGAGCGTCGCACCGGGCCTCATACATGCGGGGTGGTGTGGTGGCATGTTCGAAGAGGTGGCACGCGTCTCCGAGGCGTGGCCCCCCTCACGGACGGCAATGACACGGTAGTAGACGTTCTCCGATAACGATGCGGCGTGAATATTATTAAATTCTCGGAGCGCGATAAAATCATGAGTTTTTTTCCACGACGTGGGCACATGTGCTATAGGAACGATGGTATTTTTTCATATTTTTTGGTGATGGAGAAGTATCCGAAAAATTCCCTCTACGCGTCTCCGGGGTGTGCCCCCTCTCACGGACGGCGATGACACGGTACTTAGAGGGGGGAAACGGACGCGTCGGATCTACACGGAGGGGATGTAGCTGCGGGTTTGGCCCGGATGTTGCTCCCAGGTGTCCCTCTGTCGACGACCCCCTCCCCCTTCACTGACCTGACGAACTAAGCTACCCCCGCCCCCACCCCCACCCCCACCGTCGATGACCCCCTCCCCCTTCACTCACATGACGAACTAAGCTCCACATCAAGCACGCGAGGCGGCAACCATGGCGCTCCCATACCCGCGACCAGGCCACGGCCTTGGCGAACGAAGCTGCTCGAGTTCGGCGCCTCCCCTCCCCTCCCCTGTGTGTGGTTTCGGGAGAGGAGAGGGCCGAGCGGTTAAAAAAATAAAAAATCTATATATAATTATAATACATAAAAAAATAAAAAAGGAAAAATATAACTATAAAAAAATAAAAAATCTATATGAAATTAAAAAGGATAGATATAAGTATAAGAAAACATTAAAAAATTTATATAAAATAAGAAAAGTAAAAATAAAAATATGCCTACGGCTAAGCCGTCGGCATAGGTGCCACGTGGCACCCTCACCTATGCTGACGTCTTAGCCGTCGGCATAGTTCACCTTATCCATTCGCTTGGCGACCCCGATCCACTCATTCTCTCCCCCATACCCCGACCTGCGCCGCCGCCGCACCCCGACCCCGACCTGCGCCGCCGCCGCACCCCGACCCCGACCTGT
>NC_057806.1:634664645-634672766 GCF_018294505.1 Triticum aestivum
CCTCCCCCGACCCCGCCGCTGCCCCGGCCTCTCCCGACCCCGCCGGTGCTCCTGTAGCCGGCCGCGGCTCCTGGAGCCGGCCGCGGCCCCGTCCCTCCCGTCCCTGACTGCCCCTGCCTCACCATCCCCTCCACCGCCGCGCCCCCTGCCACACCCCTCTCGGTGAGCTAGATTTTTTTTCATTTTTTTGCATTTTTTCTACTGTTGGATGGATGAATGAATGCATGGATGGTTGTTGGATGTTAGATTGTTAGGTTAGATGTTAGATGTTAGGTTGATATATAGGTGAATGTTGGATTTTAGGATGTTAGATTGTTAGGTTGCATTATTTTTATCATGATGATTTTGTCATTTGAGATGTGCTCTAAAATTGGTATAAGATGAGTGATTATTTTTATCATGATGATCTTGTCAAAAAAATTGAACCGGACAAAATTTGACACTTGACAAATTATGATTTTTTTCATAGTTTTAAGTGTCAGTGCTTAATATTAAGTAGCCATGTGAGATGTGCTGCAAAATTATGATATGATGAGTGGTTATTTAATCATGATGATCTTTCTAAAAAAATTGAAGGACAAAATTTAACACTTGACAAAACATGATTTTTTTCATAGTTAAAAGTATCAATGCTTAATGTGAGGTGATGACCTAAATTTTTTTCACTCGGTGTAATTAACAGGATTTGTGGTGTTCCATCTTCGTGGAGTGATTGTCGACATTGGAGGTGTTGGTCCATGATCGCCCCTCTCCTTTGATCGACTACATCGGAGGGTGAGCAACAATTCCATGACCTCGTCCACTTTTTTTCCATGTCACTAGATTAAATTTTCACATCAAGTCACGTAACCTAGGTCTCCCGTCTGAAAGGGTTGCATCGATAAATATGCATTCAATTGCATATTTATCACCGCAGCTCTTTCGGATTGTCCAGCGCTTTCCACGGACAACCCGAGGATGTGTAGATTGGGTACGTTGTTCATGCTCTACCCGTTCCGAGACAGGATTTTGGCGGCGCCTCCCTATTGTTCTCCGGATGCACATTCTCTCGGCATTTTGCTGAGACGTGTATTTGGAGAACAGCGGGGAGGTGCTGCCGAAATTTTGTCTCGGAATGGGGCAGAGCATGGACAACGTACTCAATCTACACCTTCTCGGGTGGGATTAGGACCCATCTTTACCTATTAGAGATGTAGGTGGATTAAATGTCGTTTCTCGTCAACCTTGTAAAAAATAATATATTGATGTGAGTAATTTAAATGAATCCTTAATTTTGTTGTGTGGCTTCCAATAAAGCAGAGATGGCAGATAATCAGTGGATGTATAGTGGGTTTTTCCGTCGGAATCAAGCAACAACAGAGTGGCTCGAGAAAACTGATGTGTTTTCGAAAGAGATATTCCGTAGTCCAATGAGGATGGTGCCAGAATGCCCGTGTGCCAGATGTAAGAGACGTATCCGCAGAGATAAGAGTGAGATGACTAAGCACCTTCGCACGCATGGATTTATGCCCAACTTTAATATGTCGATAAACTTTGCCCAACGGGACCGTGGTAGAGAGGATGTGATACGACAACGCTTCGCTGGTTATGAGGATGATGGGGTTAGAGACATGCTAGATGATGTCTTTGCTGCACAGCCGACACCTCCGTCACATTCAGCGAATGAACCGGAGGAACCGGAGGAAACCACAAAGGCCTTCCTGGAAATCTTGGCCTCGTCAAAGAAACCTCTCTATGAGGGTACCAAGCTGTCTGTGCTGGATGTCATCTCGCAACTGATGGCAGTCAAGGCTGAGTACGGCTGTAGCCGAGGTTGCTTCGAAGCATTTCTGGGAGTATGGGCTAACAGCCTGCCTGAGGGCCATGAACTGCCGAAAACCATGTACGCTACAAAGAAAATCATGAAGGCGCTCTCCATGGACTATGAGAAAATACATGTTTGTCCAAAGAATTGCCTTTTGTTTAGGCATGAGTATGCGGATGACAAGTACTGTAGGAAGTGCGGTTCCTCTTGGTATATTGAGGTGGTCGATAAGCATGGTCAGAAGCAGTAGCTAAAAATCCCTGTGAAGGTTCTTCGGTATCTTGATTTTATAAAAAGACTGCAGCGCCTTTTCATCACCGAGGAGTCTGCCAAAATGATGAAGTGGCACAAGGAAGGGAAAAGGTACAATCCAAACAAATTGTACATCCATCAGGAGGTGAAGCATGGAAGTCATTCGATATAGAGTACCCGGAGGAAGCAGCCGAGGCTGGGAATGTCAGAATTGCTATAACAGGTGATGGGTTCAATCCATATGGTATGTCGTCTAATCCATATAGCTGTTGGCCCGTATTTGTTATTCCGCTCAATCTCCCTCCCGTCGCCATAATGCAACGCAAGACCATGTTCCTGTCGCTTATAATTCCGGGGCCTGAATATCCGGGGAAGAATTTGAGTGTGTTTATGCAGCCATTGGTGGATGATTTGCACCATTCTTGGTACTTCCCGAGGTTGACATACGACTGACATCTGCAGAAAAATTTCTTGATGAAAGTTTGGCTACAATATTGCATGCATGACTTTCCCGGTTATGCCCTGTTCTGCGGATGGTGTACAAGTGGAAAGATGCCTTGCCCAGTGTGTATGCAGGCCTTGATTTTCATTTGGCTGAAGAAGGGTGGCAAGTATGTTGCATTTGACCTGCATCGACAGTTCCTCCCTCCAGACCATCCTGATAGGGAAGACAAGAAGAACTTCACAAAAGGCAAAGTTGTCCATGAAGTAAACGAGATTCCAACGTTTTCTGGTGCGGATGTGCTTGCTCAGCTGAAAGCTCTTAAGCCTGCCGGTGAAGGGAAAGGGAAAGGCAAAGGCAAAGGCAAAGCCACAGGCGAAGACGAGGGCGAGGGCAAAGGAAAAGGTAGAAGGAATTTTTTCTGAAGGATATGGTCAGACGCACAACTGGACTCACATTACCCCCTTCACGCAACTTCCCTATTTTAAGGACCTCAAACTTCCATACAACATAGACGTGATGCACACCGAAAAGAATGTCGCAGAGTCCCTTTTTCACACGATCCTCAACATTCCTGATAAGACAAAGGATAATGTTAATGCTAGAGTTGATCAACAGAATATTTGTGATAGACCACGTCTACACATGCAACCTCCCACAGGCAGTCGAAAATCTTGGTTCAAGCGAGATGCTGACTTCGTACTTAAAAAGGATCATAAGATGGAGGCATTCAAGTGGCTGAAACACATCGTGAAGTTCACTTATGGTTATGCGTCGAATATAAGTAAGGGGGTCAATCTTTCAACGGGCAGAGTGACCGGGCTCAAGAGTCATGACTATCATGTATGGATTGAGCGGATTATGCCGGTGATGGTTCGGGGCTATGTTCCCGAGCGTATCTGGCGTGTGCTTGCGGAGTTAAGCCATTTCTTCCACACGCTTTGTGCTAAAGAAGTATGTCCTGAGAAGTTAAAAGAAATGCATAAGAAGGCACCGGAGTTGATATGCAAGCTAGAGAAGATCTTCCCGCCAGGCTTCTTTACTCCGATGACACATCTCATTTTGCACCTCCCGAACGAGGTATTGTTGGGGGGCCCTGTGTAGAATCGTTGGCAGTACGACCCTGAGAGACATAACAAGCATCTGAGACAGAAATGTGGAAACAAAGCTAAGATTGAAGCTTCCATAGCTGAGGTAGTTATCCTAGAGGAGGTGGCAGACCTCAGGACAGCCTACTATCCGGACCATGTTCCCACGTTGCACAATAAGGTGTCTCGATACAATACAGAAGAACCCAAGTATAAACCCAAGTTGCCTCTATTCATCGGGCAAGGTGGTAGGGCTAGATGCTCGAAACCTTATCTCATGCCACGAGATGAGTGGGAGGATGTCATGTTCTATATCTTGCACAACATCAAGGAAGTTGAGGATGAGTGGATGAGGTAATACCTTTGCACCATTCTTTTAGTCAATTCGTTATGTTCACTTTGCCTAGTTCTTATACCGCTGTTCTTATTGTAGTCGATTCGTTGAAGAAGAATGGATGGGAAGGCTGCCTCCTACTAAAGCGGAGGCACTTGCTCTTCTCCGAAAGGGTGCTGATGGAAGGAAAATTTTCGTTGCGTGGTTCATGGAGAAAGTAATTTTTCACACTTCCCTATTACCTATTTCAATTAAACTCATGCACCCTATAATTTCAATTAAACTCATGCACCCTATAATTTCAATTAAACTTGTAGGGAAATGATCCGACCGAATCAATGGATGAAGAATTGAGATGGGTTTCCATGGGTTTTGACCCTGTCGTCATGACATGCCAAAAGTATGATGTGAATGGGTATCACTTCCATACAGAGGAGCACCAGACCAGTCGGCCTGATCCCAAAACCATAAATACCAGAGTCTTCACTGAAGGAGATAATAAAGTAGATTACTACAGAAGGGTAGGAAAAATATACGAGCTTACATTCAAACGTGGCCGTGAACACCTAAGTCTCACTGTGTTCAAATGCCGATGGTTCGACCCCAAAAAGGGTCTGAGACATACGCCTTCTGTTGGTTTAGTTGAAGTTAAACCATCACCCGTCTATGCCGGAGCTGATCTCTTTATCGCCGCTACCCAGGCCACACAAGTATATTATCTGCCTTACCCATGCCAGAAAGAGTACCTAAAGGGTTGGGAAGTTGTGTTCAAGGTGTCGCCGCATGGTAAGATACCGGACCCGAACGATGATGATTACTACAACATAAACCCCATGACATACGAGGGAGTGTTCTATCAAGAGGAACATGATGACGTGGTCCGAAACAACGAGATGATGACTTGGGTTATGTTGACCTGGACCCAAACGACGACGACGCACGGATTGATGGTGAGGCAGTTGTGAATCAAAGAGACATAATTATGCTTGAAAAGTTAAATGAAGCCGCTGACGATGAGGAAGAGCCTCCACCTCCGTCAGATAACGAAGAAGATATGCGTGATAGTGATGATGAGAACGGTCCAAAAATAGATTACAATAGTGATGATTCATATGGGTTCTAGAAAATGTAAGTTCTTTTAATGATCATTACAATAGTATGCTTAATGTACTCTTCTGGTATTAATGTTTTTCCTGTATGCTTGTTTAATTGATATCCTTACTAATTGTTTATTCTCTTCTCAATGCAGGTTTGCTAATCATGGGCAAGTCCAGCGGCGCCAGTTTCCTCAGTAAATTCAAAGGACTTACTCGGAGTGGACGAGCCCACAAGGTTCCCTCCCGACTACGCGAGGATGACACCTCATAGGGAGGTGGAGGGGTCGGGGGAGGAGACCCTAGAGGAGGAGGCGGTGGGGGGAGAGCCCCTAGAGGAGGAGGAGGTGGGGGGAGAGGCAGCCGGGCAAAAAACTCCGGGCCGTGTCCGAAATAGGAGGGTCTTCTTCGATGCCCTCCTATACAGAGGCACCTTCTGAGTCTAAGGAGGAGGAGTATGTTCTTGATGGCGAGGAGGAGGAGGGCGAGGAGGAGGAGGTCGAGGAGGAGGGTGAGGAGGAGGGCGAGGAGGGTGGAGGGGAGGTTGATCCCGAGTTGTGGGGTGACTTGCCACCGGGTGCTCCGCAGGGGTGGCTGCGTGGTAATGCCGGACTACCTACACCACCTTATATCGAGGAGCACAAATGGCTCATTGAACTTGTGGGGATAGAGTAAGTGCCTCTCAATCATATTTTCAACACATGACAACATTTTCTTATTGTACACATGGCAATCATTTGATTCTTTTGCAGAAACTGGATCCTTCGGGGAAAGGGCCGTAAATCGAACGGCCTTATCACTGTCCTGTTGAAGGAGTTTTGGCCTGGCCTATTCTGCCCGCGGCCAGACAGGGACCCGCAGCTGCGGGTTTTGGCCACGAGCTGGGCCCACTACGAGGCTTGCAGCAACGCGGAGTACGGGACGGCCGCTAAGGCCGTGATCACCAAATTTTGGGTAAGTTCTCTTCTGAATCACTTGTCTTCAGTTTCGTTCATAGTTTATCATTGAATCACTCAACTCATGCCTTGTTTGCTTCTGGTTTATGCATGATTGCAGCAACTCTATAGAGTTCTTGACGAGCACAAGGCCAGAGCCGACGTGGTCTTGCTTGCGGCTGCGAAGAAGAAAGCTCGTCAGTTGCAGTACGAGGTGCGCTGGGTTGCCGTCTCGCAGTACTACCACATCTACCTGCAACAAAAGATGACCAAAACTCAAGCGCAGAGGCGACGACTTACCTTGAACAGGGAGCAGTTCATGATGGTAACTATTACTAACTTATCATTGTTTCAAGCAGTCAACTATATGTTTCGTGCTCACATGTCATGCTTCCATAATTTGCATAGGTTGTTCCTCGTTGGTGCTATGGAAGGCATGACGGATGGGCGAGTTTGGTGGATAGGTGGCTCGGCGACGATGCAGAGTTTGCTGCCAAGAGCATCAAGGCCCGGGCTAACCATGGAAAAGATGGGACACACGGCCAAGGAAACAGGAACCACTGGGGCTTCAAGGCCATGAAGGTATATCTATATGCATGATGCATTTTTGTTCTTCTTTACCGTCATGTTCTTATGTATGGCTAACTTCCGTTTGACGTTGCAGGAGGACAAGTTGAAGAGGCCGCTCTCAGACATTGAGTCGTGGAAGCTGGCCCGCGAGCGGAGTCATCCCAAGGAGGGTGAGAGCCAGTACTACGACAAGACCGAGGAGCACCTGGAGTCTTACACTCAGCACAATCAGAAGTTGCATCCGGATGTTCCTGTTCCTGAGGTCGCCCAGTCTCAGATCGACGACACGGCGGTGGTGGCCATCCAGGGGAAGTCACATGGCCGGTATCCGTGTTTTGATGGCTTGATAACTCCTTCGATCTCGTACACACGGCTTTGGTCTACCAACCCGAGCCAGTTAGAGAGTACGGGGAGTTCACAGACTCCCTTAGCCCGCCAGCATGCTGTAAGTACTTCCCCTTTATCTTTTTCTCTCTAGCATTCTCAGTTCATTTTCAGCATTGCTCACTTAGAAACAACCTAAATTATGTAGGCATATAAGGCCTTTGTCGAGCATAGGAATCTCGAGGTGCGAGAGTACTTGCAACGAGTGAAGGCAAATGATGATTACAACCGTCAGATGATGGCGGTTAGTTTTGCCCTCTTAAAACCAAGCTAAATTTTTGCACTTTCATTCCTTCTGACCTTCTAGTTTGCTTGTTTAACCAACATCCAGGCTATGTTGGCGTCTTGGAGTAACTGCACGGATCCACCACAAATGGGACCCCCACCACCACCTGCCGGAGAACCCCCACACATGCCCACGTTCGATGAATGGGTGGCACTAGGCAGTGATGGTCCGGTTAGTACATTTGCCTAACTACTGGCAAACTAGTTCTCGTTCATTCAACACTATCATATCATATTTACCGTTAGAATCTTTTCTGAAACATGTAGGGGACCGGTGGCTCGACTACTGCTCCGTCGACCCCAGTCACTCCGATCTGGCAGAGTGATGGTGGTCGCGGTGGCGGTTTTGGCGGAGGTGGTCTTGGTGGTGGTGGTTTTGGTGGAGGTGGTCTTGGTGGTGGTTTTGACAGAGGTGGTCTTGCTTGATGTCGAGGATGATTTCGTGCATGTGGCCGTCGTGCCATTCCTTTCATGTTGCTACTTTTATGATGTTCCATGTCTTGCACTACTTTTATGTTCATGAACTTCCGCTGGTGATGATCTTTAGATGATGATGATGAACTTGACTATGTTTAGACGATGATGATGAGCTTGAGTATGTTTAGATGATGAACTGTCATATTTCTGCATAATTCCATATTATTCTGCTTTGAAATGCTATCAAATGAATTGAAAAAGAGAAAACAGGGAAAATAAAAAAAATAAAAAAACTATGCCTACGGCAAAGCCGTCGGCATATATAAGCTCAGGAGTTACCAGGGCTTGCCACGTGGCAGATCTATGCCTACGGCAATGCCGTCAGCATAGATTTTCATCTATGCCGACGGCTTTGCCGTAGGCATAGCCCTGCCGCCAGGAGAAACCAGGGAAAGACACGTGGCAGTGCTATGCCTACGGCAAAGCCGTAGGCATAGCACTGCCACCAGGAGCACC
>NC_057806.1:634673118-634692297 GCF_018294505.1 Triticum aestivum
TCTATGCCGACGGCCAAGCCGTCGGCGTACCTCTGCCACATGGCGTCCCATGACTCGTCAGCGCTTTTGACGGCGCCGTCCGTTGCCGTCAGACGGAAAAACACTGCCGACGGCTGACACCGGCCGTCGGCATAGGTCCCTATGCCGACAGTCTGACAAGACTATGCTGACGATATCTACGCCGACGGGTCTATGCCGACGGCTGCCGTAGGCATAGATCTATGCCGACGGCCCCTGGCCGTAGGCATAGACCGCGAGTCCGGTAGTGATTTCTGCAGCAATGGAAGCAGCCGGCCAGGGGCAGTGAGCTGGTGCTTGAAGTTCTTTGGCAAAGCTCGAGTTGCTGCTAGAGCAAGTACTTTTGGATCAAAGGGGAGGTGGTAGTAGTGATGTTAGGTATGGCCCAAGTACAGCTCTGGATCTTGTAGGAACTCTGTGTAAGTTGGGTTAAGGACCAATACTGCTGGTCTTAGCATTGGTGCGTGGAACTTTGCTTAGTAACTTGTTGCTTCTGTGCTCTGCATCTGTGATGTAGCTGCTGGTGTTAGTTTTGGGTTTCCGAACTTCGTTAGGAAGTTGTTGCTTCCCTGCTTGCAGTTTTTAAAGATCTCTTCAGTCATTTTGTGAAATACGCTGACACCAGCGCGACGCAAAGATGGTTTTCTATGGGAGGACCTGAATATCATCTAGGTACTTTCTGATGAGCAGGGTCTCACTTGATCTAGAAAAATATCAGGTCCAGACATGTGTCACTCCCTCCGTCCCATAATATAAGAGCATTTTTGACACTACACTAGTGTAAAAAACACTCTTATATTATGGGACGGAGAGAGTAGTTATAAACAGTTACATTTTTAGGCCCTAGCACACAGCAAATCCCCTGCTGTTTTCTTTCATCAGAAACTGGAGCTATTTCTTCAGTTAAACACCCACTGTTCAGATTCAGACAATGGAGAGAGTGGGTGCTATCTTCTAATCTTGGACGTCCAAGCAGCATCCAACGGCCCAAGTTCAATTCCGTCAATTAGAGCACTGGCTTTGTCACCGTTTCCGCGCGTCCAACTTCACCTCTTTTGCTTCAGTTGGTAGGAGTATTGTGACCATACCCTGGGGTATAAAAGCCATGTAAGAGCAGATTTTGATCCCAGACTAAACCCTATCCGCCACCAAAAAAATATTCTTCGAAAAGTATCTCCTTTGTGCTAAGATATATTTCAAAAATACCAAAAAAAAAACGGTAGCCCAAGAATTGCCCAAAAGTTTCTCGTTTGTGCTGTGTTTTTCTGAATCCTTTCTTCCGGTTCTTATATGATCCTGTCAATCCTTAACCCTGCGGAGCAGTGGTACTGCATAGGCATTTTGCTAAGCAGATGAATGTCGTGTGGGGTCGATAACACACAAGCAGATCATGTGTCGCGGGTAATACTGGTAGTAGCCATCGGAACATACTGGACTGGCAGAACCTGATGTGGTATGAATACTCCACCACTGACGACGACGGTTGAATTTCTCAGCATTGCTGGAGAAATGCTTGAAGTTGAAATCAAACTCATATGCCACAGGATCAGCCTATTATGCTTGGTTTTGCAATGTGCGTCTGTGTGACTGAAACATGGAGACTGAAGAGTATTAGTGCATCAACTTTTTCTCGGCTTTGCTGCAAGTGAAGAGCGCTTCCTTTTTTGAGTACACATAAGCCTTCATGTAGAAACATCCGGTTGCACATTGGTTTTAGCTTAACTACATGTTTCAATCCATAGAAGTGGCAGCTCTCTTGCAATCGTTGGGGTGTTGTAATCCTTGAAGAAGCTTCACTCCACCATCCATGCTCTCGCCGTGCGTTTCCTTTGGATTGGTACGTGGCAATGGACAATGGTGGATTCGGTCGACACAACATAGGATGGATCCACTATATTTCAAAAATATTTTCCTCAATGGCTTTTTTGTTACAGCTCATGTAGTTTCTTCGAATCAAGAAGTACTTTAAATATGAAGAAAGCAATCCATTGCACAAAAAAACTGTTCACGTAGCATGGAGACGTAGATAAGAGAAATGTCCCATCAAACAAGAAGTCGTCTCAATTAAACTAGAACATTGATGTTTCAATTCACTAAAAAATTGAATTTATCGCCCTACAAAAAATGCTTCCACCACTACAAAGATGCATGTTGCACAACCTTGAAATAAATCATTAGTGAATGTGAAAGTTGTAGTTGAAAATAAGTCACACAATTTTATTTCTTCTTTTTAACAAAGTAAAAATGCAGATGCCCACATACACATACACGCACATGTGATTTGTTTTCTAAAAATGCGTTGTTGTATTGGTTTTTATTCAACTGCAATGATGCTCTCGAACCGAAAAGTCATCCTTTGATGTAGGGCATGGCTTTGGCACTACAACATAGGGAAGTCTCAGTTATTGTCCAGTCAGACTCAGGCGTTGGCGACACTCTACATGGAGGGCTCATTGTATTCTGCATATGGTCATATCGTTCTGAGATCCAGTTCTTGATGGAAAAGAGAAAGTTTATTTCTATGAAGCTTAGACCTGGATAAAATAGGGTAGCAGATCAATTAGTGCCGTACAGTCGTACTGAAGATAGCACTGCGCTATGGCTAAAAAAGGACCATATAATGTATCAAGGAGCTTCTGCCTCTCAACTGAAATCCTATTATACATATATTTTAAATAAAAATAAATCCTATTATCACGAAGTAAATTTCTTTCACCCTAAAAAACATATTTTGCTATCCGATATATCGTACCGAAGAGCCAAGGCACGACAGACTATGGCTGTGGTTGGATGGTCATGATGACAGTGGTATCCTTTTTTCACCGGAGTTCAACTCCGGTGATGTTATGTGGGAGAAAACATTCTAGTCGACTAAAGAAGACGTCTTTGGCGACTTTCTCAATCTCAAGGACTGCGTCTGTACCGTGTTTGATAAAAAAAGGAACCCGTCTCTTTTTTTTTTCAAATGAAGGCAGCTCAAATCGCAAAAAGAAAGAAAAGAAAACTGGCCAAACCGAACCGTGTAGTAGCCATCCAACGAGCACACCTGCTCCGTGGAGTCTCCACCCTTTCCCACCCCAAAACTGCTGGACAAACACTAGCTGGCCGAACCCCACACGATGCAGGAATGGACGGTGTTGTCTGCTTTTGCTCTAACTCATCAACGGCTTGATGTGTAGTGTCGTCCGCTGATCGTCCAAATCTGTCGTCTGTGTAGCAGCGCTCTTCCCACCCAAACCCTCGCCTCCGCGCGCCGCCGGCGCCGATGGGCGAGCTCGCAGAGGATCTCTTCCTCCGCCTTTCGCCGGAGCTCGTCGAGGAGGTATTTTTCCGCCTTCCACCGGACGAGCCCGCCTGCCTCGCACAAGCCTCCGCTGTCTGCAAACCCTGGCGCCGCATCCTCGCCGATGTGGGCTTTCGCCGCCGCTACCGCAAGTTCCACGGAACGCCTCCCGTCCTGGGTCTCTTCCAACGGGGCGACTGGCTCTTCCGAAAGGGATCCCGCTTCGTTCCCACCTCCGCCCTCTTCCCTGCCCAGCCCGACCATCCCGATTGGCTTCCCATGGACTGCCGCCACGGCCGCGCCCTCTTCGACCGCACCTGGGACAAATCCGTCCTCATGGTCTTGGACCCTCTGACGGGCCACCAGCGCCTCGTGTCCTCCCCCTATACTCACTCGGTCAGCTTCAGTGCGGCGGTGTTCTGCGCCGGCGCCGCACAAGGCTGCGACCACCACGGTTGCCAAGGAGGTCACTTCCGTCTGGCCGTCGTGACCACCAATAATGTCCAAGAGGTCACATCGGGCTGGCTCTACTCGTCGGAGACTCGCGTGTGGAGCGACCTCACCTCTCTTCATCACCCCAATCTCAGATTTACCAATTTGGCTGCGCCTAGCGTCCTTGTGGGTGATGCACTCTACTTCAACCTTGGTGGCATCATCGAGTGCCAACTTGGTACACTCTGCCTGTCAATGTTCGAGAAGCCGATCGATGGCAAAGGGACTCTCATGGCGACACAAGGCGGACTGCTGGGATTCGCTGCTGTGGTGGATGCCGCAAATCTAACCCTTTGGTCGAGGGAGGCCGGACCCAAGGGAGCCATGGGATGGGCAAAACTCAGGATAATTGATCTTGAGGCGCTGCTCCCTGTTGATGCCATGTCCCTAACATTGGAATTCAGGAGGATCAGTGGCATCGCTGAGGGCACCCAAATCATTTTTGTGATAGCACGTGCTGGTTCTTATATGGTTGATCTCGAGTCAGGGCGAGTCAGGCCGGTGTCTTGTCTTTGCAGAAAAATCTTTCCCTACATGAGCTTCTACATACCAGGTACGTGCTACTACCTATGTGCATATATATAATCATGTATACAATTCCTTGTTACGATCTTTTAGTGGCACCTGGCAACATGAAATGAAAATATGTTTCTTGGCAAGTAGTAATTTTACACATGAGGACACATGTGCTCAAGAAAGAGAGATGTTCCTCTGGACTGGAGTACATGTCCATATTTATTCTCGGTCCTTGTGATCAGTGAGTAAGGAAAAGCCTGGTTCATCAATCATTTGTTTTGATGTTGTGATTTTCTTGCATTTATGCAGCAATGGAAGCAGCTTGTGCTGGTCAGGAGCACTGAGCTGGTGTTTCCAGTGTTTATCATTCTCAAGTTAATGGAGCAAGCTCTTGTGGATCAATGGGGAGGTGGTAGTGGTAGTAGTGATGTTAGATATGGCACAAGTGCAGCTCTGGACCTGTAACTTTGTTTAGGCTGGGTTAAGGACCAATACTGCTGTTGTTAGTACTATGTGGTGTATGGAAATTTGTTTAGGAAGTTGTGCAGGAACTTTGTTGAACAAGTTGCTGCTCCTTTGCTTGCAATAATTTTCAGTCGTTAATAATTTTCAGGAAATGTACTTTCTGAATGCACAAAATGATTGACTGGTACTCCACAAGCTGCTCTTCCGTTAATATTTATTAGCTCGCCTACTTGCTGACGACGCATATGGCAGTTTTTCACCTGTGTTGCTTTTCGACGCATATGGCGTGTCGTCTGATATAACCATCTTTCACCCCCTTCGACGACGTCTGGACCACCGTCACACCGGCTGGTCCACCGACCTCGCTCACCACCTTCGTCATTCTGACTCTTCTCTGGAAAATTTTGGATGCTTGCTTAAAACGCTTTGCTCTTCAGATAAACTGAACTGCATGCCCCTGCTGTGCTCTCATACAAGCTGAAAGTGTGCAAAGACATTTCCTGTGGTGTTTTTTTTTTGGTTACAATGTAGGCAAAAAATGTTACCTCGAATCAAGAAGTATTTTCACTAAGAAGAATAAAAACCAATGGAGTGAAAATGTTGTTCACTATTGCAGAGACCGTGGGAAATTGGTGACTGTTGCAGTCCTTTGGACGATTTGGCTCACCAGAAATTGGAAAGTGTTCGACGACATCTCAATGCCCGCTGTGACAGTGCCAAGGCAAATGTTCAGAGATGGTGAGGCTCTGGTCTCACAGCCAAACGATCAGAGTTGGGGATTCCATCCAGAGCTGGATCGAAGGCTGAAATGCATCTTCTTCCTGAGTGTGTAAGACTGTTTGTATGCTTACCTTGTTTGCTGTTTTTATGAAATGCAAAGAAAATAGGCAGCGGCCTCCCCTCTCGACTTCGCTTGAAAAAAAAAGTGTTCATGTAGCACCGAGATGAATGTTTTATTGGTGAGGGAAAATGTACCATCGAACAGAAATTAGTTTCATTTAAATGTAAAAAAATGCTTTTATCTCACGAGGCAATATGTATAGATCGGAAAAAGGGCAAAAAATACCAAGCCTTTGACCGAGCCGGCCTTTTTAAATAAACTAGCTTAAGCGGCTCGCTCGATAATGAAAACATAATGCCAAATGGGCTGGCCGTTAACATAAACATCGCCTAGACACTGACGGCTTTGGCCCACACATCCTCCACAGCGCCAACACACCATAGAGCTTTATCTAAGGACTACAAATTCCTCTTATGCTCACACTAGTCACAAAATAAAACGATCTTGTCTTAGTGATTACTCTGGCCAATTGTCATGGTTGTGTTTCACAGCCACTGCCTTCTAGGGATCTTGTACATCCATCATAAAAACAAGCTAATTCTTGTATTTCAGAGCCACTGGCTTTTAGGGATCTCGTACATCCACCATGCGAACAAACTACTTGTTGTGATGCCATTGCAGGTACAGAAAACTGATTTGGCATGGTGATAGATGACGTATTTGTCGTAGGGTAGAGCATCCTCGTCTCCTATCACAGCTCTAAGCAAGAGTGCCATACCCGTGACAAGAACCTAAAATCCTAAATAATAGTCCAAACCTGGGCAGTCATGGATGTTCTCGAGGATTGAGAAGAGCTCGTATGCAACCAACAATCATATTGTTGTTAGGTGATGTAGAAACGCATGACAACATTATCCCAAATCCCGATGCTTCCGAGTCCTATAATGTTTGTGTTTCCAATAACATTACAATATCGGTTACAATTAAATGCAAGACTTATGCATATATGCTTGTGGTGTACGCGCCTATAAATCTAGTAACAATTAGGCTGCACTTCATGCTCGGCCTCAAAGATGCATGACAACTTCTTCATGAATCGTGGTCATGTTTGGTTTCTCTTCCCGTGCTTAAATAAGAGCATTGTGTGATATGGGGCAACAACCATGGGATGAATGCTTTCATGCACTTCAATTCCATCATAAGGGGTCGCTCCGTCCCCAGGGGCGACACGGGCGGGGACCCAGGGCACCAAGGCGCTCGGCCCCTCCACCCAATCCTCTCCCTCGCCGTCGCCGGTGCCTCCCGCGGGCGAAGCTCGCGTGGAGCGGGCGGCGGCGGGGACTCTTTCTCGCGCTGGTGGTCGCCGCGAATGGGGGATCTCGTGGCGGCGGGCGTCGGCTGGTGTCAGCGAGCTACCTCCGGCTCCGGCGCGGAGGCGTTGCTCCTGCTGTGGTTGACGTGGAGGCGTCCTGCGGTGGTCCGGCGTCTCAGCGGTGGCAGCGGGGCTTGGGCGGCTCGATGGGGCGACGGGCCCGATCTGGCAGCATGGATCTGGCGGCTGGTGGTGTTCCGGCGGCTCCTGGCAGCGTTGGTCTGGCGGGTGGTCGTGCTGCCGGTGGCTCCTGGCAGTTTGGCGACAACTCCCTGGTGGTGCTGCGGCTGCGGCGGGTTGCGCGGGCTTCGGCCCGGCAGCGCTGCTCGGTGAGATGGGGCGGGGTGGCGGCCCCCCTCCTTGCCAGGTGCTGTGGTTCTGGCCGGCTTGCTAGCCCGGCGTGGCTAGCGGCATGGTGGGGATGGCGTGGCGGAGACTGCCGGGGCGGCGGCCCCGGATTTGGTGGAAGCGGCTTCGGCTAGGGGGTGGTGCGTGCGCCTGGGTGTGGTGGGTCCGGGGATCCCACGGCCAGTGCAGGGTCGACCTCGGCAGGATGGGGTTTGTTGGCTGAGCAGGTGCGTGCAGGTGGTGGTTGAGCATCTCCAGGAGAAATTCTATGTCCGGCCTTTGCCGGATCCGGCGACGGCGACGTCCGTGGGCGTCGTGCTCTTTCTTGGAAGCGTTGCTGTTGTGCGGTGCTCCTCCCCCCTCCCTGCGGCCTTGTCTCCGGAGGGAAACCTCAGATCTTCGGGATCGGGCGATGAAGGCGCCTTCACGTCTTCTTCCTCCTTGGGGGCATCATCTCGGAGCCGGCCACAACCTGGAGACCAGTGGATGGCGGCATCTTCGCCGCGTGGTTGCGGCATCTTCGCCGTGTGGTTTGCGGCATCTTCGCCGCGTAGTTTGCTGAGGCGGCCATTTCGGGGACGCTAATTTCTGTTTGGCAACGGTGATGGCGTCGAGAGGAGCTTTGGTCGCGGCTCGGGCTTCGGTAGTCGGATCTTCCCGGCATGTCCGAGGTGCTCTTCCGTTGGTTGCTTGATTGCTTTGAAGTCGGAGCTGTGGTGGAGTGTGTCCATGCGGTGACGATGATAGGCGCTCGGTGGTCAGTTACGGAGGGCACGGTCGGCGCAAGTCCTGCATATTTCCCTTGTGATGATCGTCGTCAGAGTCGGAGCTGTCGGTTGTTCGCACGTGTGGCCTTCTATTGGCATGTGCCGCATGGTTTCTGTGCAGCTATTGTAGCTTTGTGATCCCATGTTGGTGGCCAGGTTGGCCGGTGGTACCCATATTATGTGGGTTGGATTGTATCGGTTTTAGCCCGATTTTCCTTCAATTAATCGGGCAATTCTCTTCTTCTTAATCAATGAAAATGGCAAGTCTTTTGCCTCGGTTCAAAAAAAAAATTCCATCATAAGGAGCACATGGGCATATGCATGTGCTATTGTGAGCCTCTTATGAGTGAAGTGGGTTTTTTCGAAAAGGAGGAAGACCCCGGCCTCTACATCTGGGCGATGCATGCAACCACTTTATTAATTATTCACAAAGACCTTACAAAGTAATATATCAATACATCTTAAGCCACCATCTTGGCAACATCTGTTGCTACTCCTATCCACTTGATAAAGGGATGTAGATAGTCCGGGCCGAATACCAAACATACCTCACACCATAGCCTAACATCTAAAATCGGAGGCCCCAACCAAGCCACATTGCCGGGTCTGGGGCACACACCGGTCCGACGCACTCTAGAGGTCGCCACCGTCTTCCATAGATCCATCTTGAGAACTGTAATGACGCATCGACCTTGCTAGGCCTAGCTGCCGTTAACGCCACCACGACGCCAGACAACGCCACCATCCCGCGCTCGTTCATCATCACGCACCCACCGCCAAGACCCTGCTGCTCCATGCCTCCGAGACCCGTTGTTGTCGACGTGTCAAATGCCACATCGCTCCTCCTTCGTGAATACCACCTGCTGCCACTGGTCCCATCCCCTCCACATGTAGTTCCTCTAACTGAGCACCCGAATGCCCCAGGCAGCGTCTCCAAGAAGGGCACTCCACACGCAATGCCGCCGCCACCCAACCTGAGGAGATTTTTGGTCTTCACCCTGGCATGGGCTCGGTGTGGAGGGCAGGGACCTCGACGGAGCCTGCAAGGAGGAGAACGGCGACCTTGGTCAACGCCATCGTTGGGGTGAGTGAGTCATCTAGAGTTTCCTCTGGTCCGATGTCACCTCTACTAGCCCCCACGAACGCGCCGAGGCTGACGACTGGGATCGCAAGCCACCAAGTGCAGTAGAAGAGAGCCTGCAGCGGGGAGGAGATCCACCGGTAACTCACCGCCCACGCGGTCAAGATGCCGTCCATCTACCACCCTCGAGCGCCACCAGCCGAGGGCGCCATCACCATGCCTACCGAGGCCACCACCCTAGGTTCAGATTCCTTCGTGATGAGCGGAGCGACGGGATCCGACGCCGCGTGGCCCATGTCGTCGCCCAAGCTTGCCGCCACCCGAGCCCACTACCGCCGGGAGCCGCCACGCTGCCGGAAGACCCACACCCTTGGGATCTAGGCGCCTATGCACCGCCGCAAGCCCACAGCCACTGGGAATTGCCGTGCCGTCAGGAGGGCCGCACCCCGCGGATTTGGGCGCCTGTGCCGCCTGCGGATCCAGGGAAGGGAGGAGAGGCCCTCCACCGTTGCCATCGCACGCACGAGTTTTGCCTGGCACCGACCACCGGTAGCGGCAGAGGAGGAGGTGAGCGCTGGGGGAGGGTTAGGCGGTGGCGGCGGCTGGGACCTCCCGTATCGCCCGCGTGGGGGCGACGCGAGAGGCAATCCCCGATATGATTGTTCCTTATGAGTGAAGTGGTAAGTGTGTAGATGCTTTGATCTTATTGACAAATAAATATTTGGTAAAAGCTCCATATAGCCCCCTCTGTTTGAGCATGAAAGTGGTAGTGACCGTAATTGGTAGGGGTGTGTTGTTCAATCATTGGTCTCCCTAGGGACCATTGCCTTGTAGTGCACCAATTGTGTGCTCGTGTGTGATCACCACTTCTTCGTCACAACCGACCTTCTGCGCATGAGTACATAAGGTATTTTTATACAAAGCTAGGGTATGGTCAAACTTGTAGAGGCATTTCATTTCCCTTGTGCGCTATGTGCTCGATCTATGTCAACAATGCCATGGTGAATTTGTTGTAATGTGTACATATTGGATCAGCTAATCACAAAGAAAAGTTAAATGTGTGGATTTAATCATTAGAGCAGGCTAAGGTAAACCTCCATGCTAAGTAAAAGGTCCTGGAAGATAACTCATGATTTTTGTGCAATTATAGAGTATAATCTTGCTCTCGTGCGTCCAAGAGCAGTCAATGTTGTAGTCGTTTAAATACAATGCCATTTCATGGAACTTGTGTTCCTTTAGCCCGAGTATAATGCACATGAATATAGAACTTCTCACTCTCACATGGTGGTCTAGTTAGATCAAACTAGATGACACCATGTGCGTTGTTGCGGGTATCTTGTTAACATAAATGCATAAATAAGGGCTACAGAAACAATTACAAATAATGCAAAGTAATTGCATGAGTGCTCTTAGTTCAAAATCTAAAAAAATATATGAAGCATGTCACAACATATTGTGCAATAAAGTAAAGAGAATGCTTTTTTAACAAACAAAAAAATGAGTAGAAACTACTAAGTAGAGGGATGAGCGGATGCTAAAAATAGCGCGATCTCGAGGGAGGTGAAAGGCGAGGGTCATGACATGTGCGACATGATGTGTCCATGGCACCAACTCCCATCCTCATTGAGAACATTGTCCCCACGTCGGGCTCGTGCTGGCTCTGATCTGGATGAGGTTTCCACCTCTCCGCATGCGACTTCAGATGGTAGTGGATGTAAATTGTGGGGAGGGGGATGAGACGAGACGATAATTCCCTCCCACACGATTGCTTGTGGCAGAGGATGACAACAGGTGGGTTGGTCGTTGTCTTTACTCATAGTAGGCACAAGCAATAGATGTGCTCGAGTGGTAGCTGGCGCGGATGACCGGATGAGTTTATTAGCAGCGAGAGGGATGAGTGGATGGTGACAATAGCATGACCTTGAGGGAGGTGAAAAGCGAGGGTCGTGGAATGTGCGACACGATGTGCAAAGTGTCCAAGGGAGAAGAAAAGGCATAAAGGTATAAATCACGATCGACGTGGAGGTGTGGCGTGGTTGACACGGAGGTCAGATTGACTACGCAGGATGGACACTTTAGCGTTGCAGATACATACATGTCTGAAGATTAAAACTTAAATTTTTGAGCAATTGTACAAGAAAAGGTTGAAGAGGAATTGAGTAAAACTTTTGCTTTGAAGAAGAAACAAAGTTACTGAATGGGGTCAGTATACAAGACCACAAGGCACATATTCTTGCAAAAAAATAAAGATATGGTGTTTGATAACATAGTAGGTCGAGCAAAGTGTAGAGGGAGCAATGAAGCACCATGGTGTCGGTTATGAGCATCTTGCTAATGTGTGAGTACAATACAGTATTCATGTGTGGACTGACGAAGTGTAACCCTAAATACCCCTAGTGCCTATATAAGCCAGAGGGTTTAGTCCGTAGAGGGACATTCACTACTAGAAAAACCCCTACTAATGGCGCACCTAATATGGCCATTAATGGCGCATCTGTGGTGCGCCATTAACAGCACGCCATTAGTAATTGT
This sequence comes from Triticum aestivum, assembly GCF_018294505.1. Classification (NCBI taxonomy): domain Eukaryota; kingdom Viridiplantae; phylum Streptophyta; class Magnoliopsida; order Poales; family Poaceae; genus Triticum; species Triticum aestivum. Next base: position 634,684,774 of record NC_057806.1, read on the forward strand.
TACTAATGGCGCACCACCTGGTGCGCCATTAGTATCTGGTATACTAATGGCGCACCACGGGTGCGCCATTAGTATAGGCCAGCGTGCGCCATTAGTATGCCTCCCAGGGGCCATGTATACCCAGGTGCTTTGGCATACTAATGGCGCACCACCTCTGGATGCGCCATTAGTAACCGCGGCATACTAATGGCGCACTGCCCAGTGATGCGCCATTAGTATGCACTGTCATACTAATGGCGCACTGTCATGTGATGCGCAATTAGTATGAATATTAGGTTTTTTTTTATTTTTTTATTTTCTGTTTTTTGCACAGGTTACAAAATGTATAGTTTGACAAAATATAGACAGCACACATCAACAACAGATTCATCAAATGTATAGTCTTTGAATACAATTCATCATATTAGTCTCCGAATACAATTCATCATATTAGTCTCCGAATTGAAAAGACCGAACAAAGATAGAACATTATATTACAAGTCTCGAGACCGCGAGTAGCAAGTCTGTCTTCACATTACAAGTCGATATCGATCATCTAAACTACCATCACATAGAAGAGAGCTGCGGTCATCACGATGAGCATCATCACGATGAAACTCGTCTTCATCCGGTTCCTCCAACGCTCCCTCCCCTCTCCCGCTAGATAGCGGGCGTATCTAGATTCGGCCTCGGCCCTAGTGGTGTACCCTTTGTAACTGTTACCGCTGAATCGGTGAACCTGTCTCCGACACTCCTCCCAGTCATCGTAGACTCCGGGAACCTTACCCTTGTACACGACATACGTCGGCATCGCTATGCACTAGCCAAACGAAACGTTAGTACCAATTCACAGACAATACATAAGCAATATATAAGTATGCAACAGAACGATCGAAAGAGAAAAGCAAGACATTAATAGCATCGATTACATCTAAGTTGAACGACTCTCGAAACCAAAGAGACATACTACAAGTTCATTAAAGTTTAATTACAACATGAGCCAATCGATGTTTCAGAACTAGACAACTCGACTCAAGGGACCGGAGCGTGGATGAAGCCGCCGTCTATCGTGGGAGTCATGAAAGAACGGGCGTTGTCATCCTGCATTTGTAGCATTGTGTCGATGTCACTGTTGGACGGTTGATTTCTGAGGTAGAACTGCCCCGAGGTACGAAGGACATCTTGATGGATGATTTCCGCAAACTCCGACTGGATGCGAAAGAATTCTTGTCGGAGGTCCGCGTCCTGGATTGCCGACACGCTCGCGGCCCAATCTTTGAGTTTACTCGGTAGCAGAAGTTGATGATGGCCCCGTACGATCGCCCGCATGTGATGGATGGCGTAGTAGGCACCCTTCTGACCGCCAGGCGGCTGCTTGACGCAGCAGAACGTCGTATTGTGAGAGAACACGTGCTTGCCGTACTTACGAATAGGCCTAGTGAAGGTGCCTCCAGATTGGGCGTAGCCGGGGAGAACATCATCAAGAACCTTCTTGACATTTGTGTAGTCTACGTTCGACTGACGGTCCGGGTCGAAATACGTGGCCATGGAATATTTGGGGCTTAGGAGGATGAGCGTGCAACGTGTGTCACTGCAGAAAACACGGAATGTTAAAAGAAAAACGATCGAAATGTAAGAATTCATATGTTACGGGCCGGTTGAGGGGAGGACTTACTCGGGAAAGTAAGGCACGAGGAAGTTATCCTTATCTTGGTTTGCCAGAATGACGCCTTCGAGGTAAGAACTCGTGACTTGCCGGTCCCCAGCGCTGCCCAAGATCTTGGCACGCATGTAGAAGGGGTCGACTATCACGATGTACGGGGTCTTGTCGCGAATGATCCGCATCTCCATACTCAGCGAAAATAGCCGAACGAAGGTGTAGTGCAGCGGATGAAGGTTCAACATAGCGTGGATGTCATCAAAACGCAGGACGATCGTACGCCCGATGGAGTTATCCACAAAGCCCTTGCCCTCTGGCACCTTGGCCGCGAAAACCGGGTATGCCACATCCTTCTCCCTGAGACGCCGCTTCTCCAAAGCAAGAACACTGTCATGCAGACTCCGCATAGCACCGGTTGCAGCATTGAGCATATTTGTCGGTAGCATCGCCCTACCCGCCACATGCACCCTCCTCGAGATATCCTGCGGTGAAGGTGGCCCGTCCTGAGCATGGATCGTACTCGGTGCCGGCTGGCTCGCACCCTTCTTAGTCTTTCTTTTGCGTGCCTTCTTCTTCTACTGTAATGGGACCGAGTTCTGCTCACAGACCGCCTTCTTGAGTGTGTTGGGGCTGATAATATTTCGCACCTCGCCTATCTGAGGCTCGGTGAAGTCGGCAGCTGGAGGCGTCTCCTGAGAGCTGAACGCCAGACGGCGCCTGTTGCAACTTGGCTTCTCCGCGGTACGAGCTAGATCGCACACGTCTTTTGTTGGGTTTGGTTCTTGAGAAGGAGGCCCCATGAAGTCGCCATCGTACCCATGCTCGGCAAAGTACTGATCGACGTTGCCAAATGTATCATCGTCGTCGTCGTCGTCGTTCTGATCCTGTGCCATATGCATGTTTGGATCCAGTGGCATAGGGATGTCCGGCACCGTTACGGCGGTCTTGCCATGGGGCCGACTTGGCGCCGGCACGACTGGCGGTGTTGTCTTTGGGGTGGTGTCCCCCGCCCCCAAACGAATCTGGCTCTTCGGCCAAAGCAGGGGCCAGCTCAGGCAGGCGCTGAGGGTCATCACGTCTTCATCGTCGGCCCCGACGGGTCGAATCGGAGGTAACAAGTCGTCGTAGCCTGGCAGCACCCGGACCAGTTGAACCCTAAACAAGTTGGGTGGCATCTGGGTACCGTGGAACAAGGGGTTGCCCGGTTGAACGATTTTGCCCTTGGCGACATCGACCAACTCGTTGTTCACGAAGTGGAGGAGAGTGCACGGAACGTCGGCGGCACCCTGCGAAAACATGTAGGGCGTCAGGGATGCCCAGTCAAAGGCAAGGAGATGAAGTCCTCGGCCGAGAGAGGCTTAATTAGTTACCGTGATGATGGCGTCGAGCTCGGCTAATGTCGAGGCACCGCCAACGGCGGGCGTGCAGTTGACGGAGGGGCCGCTTGCTGAAGAGGTGCCGGCCGGCGTACACCCGGGTGCATTAAGCTCCCGTGCCGGCGTCGGAGACACCAATGCCGCCTCCGCCGGAGGCACCAATGGCCCCGCCATCGCATTATGCGAATTTCTGGCCGTGAAGCTAGGAATCGGGGGCGGCCCCTGTTGGCCGCCCGCAATCCACGCACTCAACCCCGAGATCAAGGTAGGCACAAGGGCGGTGATCGTCGCTCCGAGTCGTTGTTCCACTTGCTCTTGGACAATCTCCGGAATCCGCGCCACCTGTGCCTTGAGTTCTTGAACCTCTCGCGCCTGGCTTTCCGAGCTGGTCTTTTTCTCCTTCCGCACACCAGCGGTATAGTATGACCCCCATTTTGTCGACAAGGCTTTGCCGGCCACACGACCAGCTGACGTCGGCTTACTGAGCTTATCCTTGTTCTTCATTACATTCAACCCCCTATTTAGAGTGGTGTCCCAAGGGTTGCTCTTAGTCGACCCCGCGCTACTGCTTTCAGTCGCCTGCGGAAGGAATGTGAACCATTTAGAAATTTGGCTTCATTAATTAGAATGCAACCATATGGAGCTAATTACGCGGGGGTGTATTCCTTACCAGAACAAGCTCAAGCTGCCTGGTCTTCGGATCCGTGGTAAGCTCCTTTGTTTTCGGGTCCTTCTTGTACCGGGCCCTAACAAAGTTCCTGGTCTGCTTGTCACCGTATTTATCGAAGAGGGGCGGTAGGCCTTGCTCGGCACGGTCCGCCTCCTCCTTGTCCCATATAGGCTCCGCCACTCTGTAACCGCCAGGACCGAGTGTGTGTTCCCCTATGTTCAGCTCCCGCATTTGTTTCCCCCACTCACTTGATTGGGAGCTTGCGGTGCTCGAGCAATTGATCTTGAAGTCGTTGTAGTCATCTTCGGTGATCGAAGGATTTTTCTCCTTGATCTTCTAATAACTCTCACCTTTCTCGATCATTCTATTCACATTGCTTTTCCAAGTAGACAGGGCCTTGCTCATCTTCGTGAGGGCAGCATTGTTCACTTTATTCCCTTTGAGGCTTGTGTTTTCAAATTCAGCGGGGAACTTGTATCGTTCGTGCAGCTTCGTGAAGAGGAGGTGGCGCAAATTCCCTCGGTCAGGATGCCTCAGGTTCTCGGTGTTGATCGAGACGGTGCTCCGGACAATGCACCCGAGCTGAAGCAAGTACCCCTTGACTATTCGTTCGGGCGCCGTTGGATTCCCGTTGGAGTCCACTTCAGTAACTTCCTCCTTGAGGGTGCGGAGCACGATCGGGCGTCGGTCCTTCCGTTGCCTCTTCGGTTGGCTGCCATCTGTGCGTGCGCCGCCATCATCAGTGGTGGCATCCTCGGCGGCACCATCAATGGTGGCATCAGTGTGGTCATCCTCGGCGGCACCATCCGTGGTATTAGGATCGGTGGGGAAGGCGGCGTCCTCATAGAAGTGAGGTTGTTCCTCCATCTCCTGGGACAGCTCCCAGAATGCCTTGCCGCCCGAACCCCCGGCCTCATCGTTGTGGGCCATGTTTCTCTCTAAATAGAAACAAAGTTTGGTCAAAAAGTTGGTTATTGTCAAGGAACAAGATCTCTAAGTTGACCAAATAACCTAATTCTCGAGGAATGTCGCCAAAAAGTTGGTTATTGTCAAGGAACAATTGAGAGATGTTTGTGATATTGCCTAGGTGTTTTGGGATAGAACCTGTTAGTGTGTTGTTGCTAAGGTCCAAGTCCACGTTCTCAGGGTAACCTAGTTCTTGAGGGGTGTGTCTAGAAAGTTGGTTGCTGCAAAGATACAAGGTTGTGAGTTTGGTCAAATTGCCTATGATGTTTGTGATATTGCCTTGGATCTTGAAGGCACTGTTGCATGATAATCCAACCACTAAAGAATAAGAATACTATTTTTGTTCATAGGCAACACTTTTTGTTCTTGTTTTTGTGGTCGAATTGATGTTGAGCTAAAGGGTAAGGACAACTGGAAAAGGGGGTCGACGGGTCGAGAGGACACACCGCATGCTCGTATTCAGCCGCCCGGTCGTTATTTCTTGACTCAACACCACGTGAAATGACGAGGCATTTGCTATGAGTATACTACTAAAGTTTAGCTCGATATGACCCCAAGACACATTATCGAGACAAGAAAGAGCATAATACATTTTTCAAACCATTCCGCGGTTATTGGTTGCGAGCTGAATAAGATGTATACAACCAAGGATATCCATCAGTCCGCTACCCGCACAGACATGTCTATCCGATCCATTTTCATGTAACAATTTTTTGTGTCGCTTCCCTTTGTTGCAATTGTGACCGGGCAAACTGTTACTTGTCGATCAATGCCACACGAGAAACATTATCAAGACCAAAAGCAGCACGATATATACTATTCTCAATTATTGTTTGCCCGCCGAATACAAGGTCCTATACTACAACCAAAGTCCAAAGACAACCAGAAGGCGTTTTTAATGGTAAATAGCATCATTAACAGTTTTATTATAACATTACTAGTTGCAACAAGTGACGGTTAAATAAATAGAAAAAGTATGAGTATTCTCAAACCAGTTGCTTGCCGGCGCAAGTATGCTCTACGCGTTTGCAACAGAGCAGAGTAATCAACGTTGTAGACTAGGCTCAAAGACATCTTGGCCATTAATTAATTAATCACATATGTAAGCAAGCAAGCAATCAACATTGTACTCCTTCGTAGGAGTAATTCTTATTCTACTGTACACTAACAGCAGGAGCAGTACAAGTATAAAGCAACAAAATAGTATTATATGGACAAAAAATACTAAACTAATCCAACCACTAAAGCAAATTAATTTTTATTTCGGTTGAGAATCGGGCACCTTCTAGGTCAAGAAAATTGGGCATGACCTTTGCTAATTTTCTTGACCTTGGAGTGCCCCATTTCTCAACCGAAACGGAAATTAATCAACGTTTCAGGAGAAAGGGGTCATTTTAGAAGATCACAAGTAGCAGCAGCATCACTTGACAAAATCACAACTAGCAGCAGCTCGCAGATAGCAGCAGCAGCATCACTTGACAAGTAGTACAGCAGCAGCAGCAGCATGCATGCACTGGTCCATGGCACAAAGTCCATGACCCAGAACAGAGCACTTTACTAAAAATGAAGAAGAAAAAAGGCATGCATGCACTGGTTGTAGCAAATCATCATTTCTGAATCAAAACAACAATTAGGACAGGGAAATTATGACACACTTCTGAAGAAAAAATGATTTGTGTAATCTGGTTGGTACTCTTACAGTTGCATAAATGATTTTTGCATGCCTACACATCATGGTGTATGGTCTAGCACTGCAAACTCAGTCCTCAGGATTACTGCCTTTGTAAACATGATGTTTTGCTCTTGCCCTAGCTTTGTTATGTCTAGTGGAATGGAGATGAAAATGATGAAATGTGACAGGTACTTATGATGAGGCTTTTACATGGGTACTCATGGTGCAGCTTTGTTTAGTTGTGCCGAGAAGCTGGTCTAGGCCTCTGTGAATATTACATATACTTTGTTCTGATTCACTCCATTCTGTTCAAACAAGTAGAGATCATGGCTAGTGTCTTGTGAAATAACTATTGAGCTTCATTGTTTATTTCTGTTTCTTTAAGATCTATGCATAGCATCTTGTCATTTCCCTTTTGGTGGTTTCTGTTAATTTTGCCTTGCTTTTGGTTTGATTTGGGAGTTTGGGACCATGAAGATAAATACATCCGATCCCTTGGTTGACAGATGTTGCCTGGTCTTCCACCATGGCAGCTCTGTCAAGATTATCTCCCCAGGAATATGATATGTACCTTACTCATCTGAGTTGTCCCTTAGCCTACAATGAAGCAGATTTTTGACCTAGGTCTGGCATGTCTGGGCCCAGTGCACGCAGGAACGAAATTTTGTACTAATCAAAATATAGCTCCATAATTTTGTTAAGATGGATTGATTTTTTCTTTTATTTGTATTGTTCTGTGTGTGAAGATGACCGAGTCGCATTTTCAAATTTCACATGAAGCAATATAAGGTGAACGGTAAATAAAATATCTTACTCCCTTAAACATAAATAAATAAATGAAGATCGTACAAAATACAAGAAAATAGGCAATTTGCGTAGGCATAATTTGTGGAATATTATGATGTGAGGACTGAACCAAATAGTTCCTTTGAAATGAAATATGAAAACATATGTGATCTCTACTTACAAAGTACCAAACAGAATGGCAGAAATACTGCACTTTCTTTTGCAAGGCAGGGAGTTCCTTTCATTTTTAGACAGATACATCATATATGTTTGATATTTGCTGGAACATGATATATCATATATCTATGATATTTGCTGGAATTTTGTATGCACACACTATACTAAATAACACTTATGAAGTAGCCTAAAGCCCTAAACAGCATTCCATCAAGCCCTAAGCTAACTCTTGTCTGCA
>NC_057806.1:634693449-634715428 GCF_018294505.1 Triticum aestivum
ATTTAAAAAGCTGTTTCATACTTATTTGTGTTTAAATATGTTCAAACTTGTTTAAATAATAATAGTAATATTTTTTTATAAGACAGTAGCATTTAAAAAGCTGTTTGATACTTATTTTTTTATAAGACGGTGCGCGGGGTGCGGGGGGTCGGCGGCGGCGATTGAGTAGGGGAATCGAGGGTGCGGGGGGTCGGCGGCGGCGGCCGGTGGACTGGGGGGGTGCTCGGCGGCGAGGGGGACCGGATCTGGCGAGGTGGGATAGCGATCGAGATGGAGGGGGCCGGGATCGAGATCGAGTGTCCATGAAATTTAAAAATATTCATGATAGTTCAAAAAGTACCCATGAAATACAATTGAGAAATGAAGGCTACGATTTAAATACAATCGGTCTTAGCTAGCTATCTGTTCACAATCTTCTTGCCCTTCTTTTTCGCATATGGAGTTCTTCTGTGGAACGGACGTCCTTTAGGTAGGGTGGTCCTGCTTCTTCTTGTGGTGTATGCTGCTACTTCATCATCGTCGTCATGTTCGATCCTCGGGTCGCCGTACTTGTCGAAGTCTTGCTCATTGGCTACTCCATCCATTCCGATGATCTTCCTTTTGCCTCTCCTCACGACAACACGACTGGGCTTTGGCGGGTCGGTAATGAAGAAGCATTGGTCCACTTGGGAAGCCAGTACCCATGGCTCATTTTTTGCGGTGACGTTTGTGCCCGCGGTCTTGGATTTGGCTTCGGGTATAACCATGGTGGTGAAATACCGGTCTTCTTTTATGACGTTCTTGGCCCATCTAACACGGAACATCGGGACCTTCTCTCCAGCGTAGCTCAGCTCCCAGATCTCCTCGATCCTTCCGTAGTATCTGTCCTTGTCGTTACCGGTGTAGGATTCCATCGTTACCCCGGAGTTCTGATAACCATCGCTCTTCATGTCCTTGGCCTCGGTGTAGAATGTGTAGCCGTTGATATCGTACGCCTCATAGGTCATCAGGTTGTGCTCGGCGCCCTGTGACAAGGCGAATATGAGTTGTTCTTCCGCGGAAGAATCCTCATGTAAAGGGTACGACAGAAGCTTCTGCTTGAACCAACGCGTGAAACATGAGTTGTGCTCTTTGAGTATATCTCCGTCCGTCCTCTGTTGGCCTCGGTCATTGTACGTCTTCTTAGTAAAGGTTTTGTGCTCTACCACCCAAGGATCGACCACGTCTATGTGTTGTAGCGCGACTAGGTTTGCTCTTTCAAAGTCGGTGATTCGACCCTCGAAGTCGACATGCATTTCGCGGCGACCCTCACGGTGACCCCATCCAGCGAGCCTGCCGAGGTGCCTGTTGACAGGCAGACCAACGGGGTTCTCGATGCCTAGATAATTCGTGCAGTAGGAGATGCACTCTTCGGTCAGAAAGCCCCTGGCTATGCTTCCTTCTGGACGTGACATGTTGCGAACGTATCCTTTGATGACACCATTCATCCTTTCGAACGGCATCATGCTGTGCAGGAACGTCGGCCCGAGTTGGATGATATCCTCCACTATATGGACCAGCAGATGCACCATAACGTCGAAGAATGCGGGCGGGAAGTACATCTCAAGCTCGCATAGTATCACCACGATCTCTTCGTGTAGCCTTCTGAGTTGCCTCACGCCAATCGACTTCCGAGAGATGACGTCGAAGAAGTTGCATAGGCCAAATAGCGTTTCACGGACGTGCGCGTCCATGATCCGACGGATTGCAACTGGAAGTATCTGCATCATCAGCACGTGACAGTCGTGAGACTTCATCCCGTTGAACTTCTGCTTCGCTGGGTCTAGGTATCTGCTTATCTTCCCCGCGTAACCGTAAGGAAGTTTTACTCCTAAGAGGCAGGTGAAAAACTGCTCGATCTCCTCCTGACTTAGAGTGAAGCACGCGGGAGGGTAGTCATTTTCGGTCTTCTTGGCCTTTTTGCCTTTGCGACGACTTTCTGTGTCCTGCTTCGCCTCATCAACATCATCATCATCATCATCATCATCATCATCATCATCATCATCATCATCATCATCATCATATATAGCGTGAAGCTCCTGCCTGATGCCCATTGATTTCAAGTCTGCCCTTGCTTTCGGCCCATCTTTGGTCCTCTCTGGCATGTTGAGCAGGGTACCAAGCAGACTCTCGCACACGTTCTTCGTGATATGCATGACATCAAGGCTGTGAGGCACACGGTGGATCTTCCAGTACGGCAAGTCCCAGAAAACAGACCTCGTTTTCCATACCTTCAGCAGCGGCTCTGGCGCCTTTCGCTTCTTTCCCGGCTCTGGCGCCTTTTGCTTCTTTCCCGGCAGTGGGCAGTCTTTCCAATTTTTCAACAGCTTGTCTATTTCCTCGCCGCTCCTCGTACACGGGCGTTTTCAGGGTTCGGTTTCACCATCGAACAGATCCTTGCGTTTCCTCCACGGGTCATCGTCGCGAAGCCACCTTCGATGTCCCATGAACACGGTTTTCGAAGACCCGGGATCTCTATCTAGCTGGCGATACGTTGTGTCATCCATGCACCTTACGCATCCAGAAAATCCGTGGACTACCTGCCCCGCAAGATATCCGTAACCGAGATAGTCGTGCACCGTCGTGAGCAGTGCGGCTCTCATAGGGAAATATTCTTTCTCTGCGGCGTCCCACGTATTGGCTGGCGTTTTCCACAGCGTGTCAAGCTCCTCTTTCAGCAGCCCCAGATACAGATTGATGTCGTTCCCTGGTTGTTTCGGCCCTTCAATTAGCATACTCATGTGAATGTACTTCCTCTTCATGCACAACCAGGGGGGAAGGTTGTACATCCACACAAACACAGGCCAGGTGCTATGTGTGCTTCTCTGGCTGCCAAACGGATTGACTCCATCGGTGCTCGCGCCCAGCACGATGTTCCTTGGATCATTCCCAAATTCTGGGTATTCGAAGTTCAATGCTTGCCACTGGCTTGCATCCTTAGGGTGACTCAGCATCTTGTCTTTTTTATCTATCTCCGGATCATTTACGTCATCTTCTCGCTTCTTCTCCTCCCTATCCGCGTGCCAACGCAGGAGCTTTGCTACCTTAGGATCCGCGAAATACCGCTACAGACGAGGAGTGATCGGAAAGTACCACACCACTTTTCGAGGAGCTTTCTTCCTCTTCTTGTATCGAGTGACACCGCACACCGGACATATTGTAGACTCCGCGTGCTCATCCCGATAAATGATGCAATTGTTCATGCACACATGGTATTTCACGTGCGGTAAATCCAGAGGACACACGATTTTCTTCGCCTCCTCCAAACTGGTCGGGCACTTGTTCCCCTTGGGAAGACGTTCGTGCCAGAATGACATGTTCTCGTCGAAGCATGCGTCGGTCATTTTGTGTTTTACCTTCATCTCCAGAGCCATGAGCGTTACTTTCAGGCGGGTATCCTCGGGCCTGCATCCTTCATACAATGGAGTAACCGTGTCTAACTCAAGTTGATCCATCTTGGCTTTCTCTCGGGCGGCAGCTCTTGCGTTATCCGTCTGCTTGAGAAGCAGCTCTTGAATATGAGGTTCCTGCACCCAGCCCATCGATGGTCCAACGTCGTCTGCTCCGCCGGCATCATCATCATGTCCTGCATCTTCTACATGATGACTGTGTACAGCATCACCGTCGTGATCATCTCCTGGGGAGTCTTCGTCTTCTCGCCCACCGAGCCGCGGTGGTTGTCTTGCTGCCCTTCCTCATTTCTTGCCCGGCCCCCATGGACGACTTCGTAGTCATCTTCATCACCTTGCCACCGATAGCCATCCATGAAACCACGCAAGAGCAGGTGGTCCCGCACCTGCCCGGAATCCGGGTCCGCAATAAGGCTATTCAGCTTGCATCTTCGACACGGACATCTTATCTCCGTCTCGTTCTTTTGAAGCATCTCGGCCTTCACGGACCTCAAAAACCTATTCACGATGCCTTCGGTCATCGTGCGGACCATGGTCGCCTGCGGGGTAGAGCAAAACGATATTTTAGAACCAAGAAAAAATTTGGCATGACTTTCCCTAAAAATAGGACCAAAAAGAATGCTTAATGCCAAAATTCTCGCCGAAACAGAAATGAATCAACATTCCGGCAAAATATTGGCAACTATCGCATTTCAAATACCGGTACACCTCCAAACACAAACACATATGCAACACCACAAACATATGCAACACCACGAACATACATAGATCTAGCTAGGCCATAAAAAGTGCATGTGCACATTGTTTGTAGGGAGAACAACATAAATATAGCTTCCCCCCTTACTTACCTAGCAAAACAAGGTAACTTAACCACTTAATTTGAATGAATCTATGGTGGAAATGAGGTGAAAAAGAGGAGGCACCCGAGACAAGGAGGAGGCGGTGGAGAGAATGAAGTGGGGAGAAAGTGAGTGTGGGAGGAGAGGCTGTCCAAAATATCTTGTTGCTGCCCACTTACTAATGGCGCACCAGCAACAAATGCGCCATTAGTAATCCAGGTTACTAATGGCGCACCCCCTGGCGGTGCGCCATTAGAACTTTTGCAAAAAAAGGAATAAAAGCAATAATAAAAAAAATAACATTAGTGGCGCACCTTCTGGATGGTGCGCCATTACTAGTTACAACTAGTAATGGCGCACCACCAGGGGATGCGCCATTAGTATGTTTGGACAGGCGCACTAGTTCAAAAATTTTTTTTTTGGTACTAATGGCGCACCGTGGTCAGGGTGCGCCATTAGTAGTTTCAACACTAATGGCGCATCAGAGGGTGGTGCGCCATTAGTATATACTAATGGCGCACCACTTGTCTGGTGCGCCATTAGTGTCATTTCCATCTATAGCCCTTTTCCTAGTAGTGATTCATACATTCATCATCATACCTCTAGGGTTTAGACCACAACTCACGATCTCGTGGTAGATCACCTCTGTACTTTGATACTCTCATAATATAAGCAAGAGTAGGACATAGAGTTTTACCTCCATAGAGAGGGCCTGAACCTGGGTAAACGATTGTGTGTTCTTCCTCTTGGTACCTGAGGGAGTCCTGGATTAGGGGGTGTCCAGATGGCCGGACTATACCTTCAGCCGGATTCGACTATGAAGATACAAGATTGAAGACTTCGTCCCGTGTCCGGGAGGGACTTTCCTTGGCGTGGAAGGCAAGCTTAGCGATACGGATATGCAGATCTCCTACCATTGTAACCGACTCTATGTAACCCTAACCCTACCCGGTGTCTATATAAACCGGAGGGTTTTAGTCCGTAGGACAACATACACATCAACAATCATACCATAGGCTAGCTTCTAGGGTTTAGCCTCCTCGATCTCGTGGTAGATCTACTCTTGTACTACCCATATCATCAATATTAATCAAGCAGGACATAGGGTTTTACCTCCATCGAGAGGGACCGAACCTGGGTAAAACTTCGTGTCCCTTGTCTCCTGTTACCATCCGTGAAAGATCGTGGATGTCGCCTAGAGGGGGGTGAATAGGCGTTTTAAAATAATTACGATTTAGGCTTGAACAAATGCGGAATAAACCTAGCGGTTAATTTGTCAAGCACAAAACCTAAAACAACTAGGCTCACCTATGTGCACCAACAACTTATGCTAATCAAGATAAGCAACTATGTGATAGCAAGATATATGACAAGAAACAATATGGCTATCACAAAGTAAAGTGCATGAGTAAAGGGGCTCGGGTAAGAGATAACCAAAGCATGCAGAGACGACGATGTATCCCGAAGTTCACACCCTTGCAGATGCTAATCTCTGTTTGGAGTGGTGTGGAGGCACAATGCTGCCCAAGAAGCCACTAGGGCCACCGTAATCTCCTCACGCCCTCGCACAATGCAAGATGCCGTGATTCCACTAAGTGACCCTTGAGGGCGGTCACCGAACCCATACAAATGGCAACCCTTGGGGGCGGTCACCGAACCCGTACACTTTGGCAACCCTTGGGGGCGGTCACCGGTACCCGTCAAATTGCTCGGGGAGATTTCCACAACCTAATTGGAGACCCCGACGCTTGCCCGGAGCTTTACACCACAATGATTGAGCTCCGAACAACACCAACCGTCTAGGGCGCCAAGGCACCCAAGAGGAACAAGCTCTAGGGTGCCCAAACACCCAAGAGTAATAAGCTTCTCAAACTTTACTTCCACGTATCACCGTGGAGAACTCAAACCGATGCACCAAATGCAATGGCAAGGGCACATGGAGTGCCCAAGTCCTTCTCTCGCAAATCCCACCGGAGCAACTAATGCTAGGGAGGAAAATGAGAGGAAGAACAAGACGGAGAACACCAAGAACTCCAAGATCTAGATCCAAGGGATTCCCCTCACATAGAGGAGAAAGTGGTTGGTGGAAATGTGGATCTAGATCTCCTCTCTCTTTTCCCTCAAAAACTAGCAAGAATCCATGGAGGGAGTGAGAGTTAGCTAGCTAAAAGAAGGTCAATAATGAGGGAAAAAACAAGCTCAAGAGATAGAGAACCATTGGGGAAGAAGACCCCCTTAAATAGGTCCCCACAAATCTGCCCGTTATGTACTGAATAACATAGGAGCGGTACAACCTCTATGAGCACCGGTACAACCGGTAACAGGCAATAAGCGGTACAACCGGCCCACAACCGCCCAACAACCGCACCACAACAGAGACCAGTCCGGTGGTAGAGCGGTACATGACCGGTACAACCTCTGGACCAATTCTGGAGCGGTACAACCACTCCAAACACCGGTTGTACCGGTCAAGCGGTACAACCTCTCCATGGGGCGGTACAACCTCTCTGTGTAAAACAGGCAATATCAAAACAGCCACAACTTTCGCATACGAGCTCCGAATTCAACGAAACCAAGTTTGTTGGAAAGTTAATGACAAGGGCTAACACAATCTAGAGAGAAATATCAATAAGAAGCAAATGAGAAAAGGACCATAATAAAATGGCGAGAACCCTTCCTCGGAAAGACCGGTAAAACCTCCAACACCGAAAACATCATAGAAGATGCATCCGAACTCCATTTTCGATGAACTCAAGCTTGTCATCAAGATGACCATAAGCTCTAAGACTCACAAATGGAACCAAAGAAGAACCAAGAAAGATGATGCAAGGATGCAACGGTTTGAGCTCTCGACTAATGATACGATCAAGCTACTCCCTAGAGAGCCCCCCCCTTGATAGTACGACAATCGATCCTACAACCCGGTCTCCCAACTACCACTATGAGACCGGTAAAATAGTAAACCTATCAAGCGTAAACCTTTGCCTTGCACATAGTCCACTTGAGCTAGATGATGACGATCTTGACTTCCTCAAGTTGGACCACCTTTCTTGATTGTGTTGGCTCGATGAAGACTAGTTGATTGCTCCCCCATACTCCACTATGGGTGAGCCACTCTTTGGAACATCTTCACAATTCCATTGACACCACAATGGACGGCAAGCTTCAAGCTTGATTGCTCCCCCATACTCCATTATGGGCGAGCCACTCTTCGAGTTGCTCCACTTGAACTTGCACACTGCAAACTTGATGACGATCACCACTTGATGTCATCCTCCATGGGTTGTATGAGATCTTCCTCTTGATGCAAGACCATGGAAACATACCTAACCCCACAATGAACTCTCACGTAGACCATGTGTTAGTACACAAAGCGTAATGGACAATGCTTACCATACCATGGGATCACTTGATCCCTCTCGGTACTTCTTCTACGCTTTGTGAGTTGATCAACTTGATTCACTCTTGACTTAGTCTTGATCAACATTGAATCTTTCCAACTCTCTTCATTTGGATGATGTCTTGAAGGTAAACATGAATGATCACACAATCTTCTTCTTCAAGACATGCTTGCAATAAGCTCAACTCACACATGACCAATCTTTGGATAATTCCTTGAAAAGCACTTTGGCCATCTCAACTCACACATGACCAATCTTTGGATAATTCCTTGAAAAGCACTTTGGCCATCTCAACTCACACATGACCAATCTTTGGATAATTCCTTGAAAAGCACTTTGGCCATCTCATAAACTCCTTGAAACCAACACATGGACTTCAAGACAATCCTATGGACAAATGCTTCAAATATAACTCAAGCCAACCGTTAGTCCATAGAGATTGTCATCAATTACCAAAACCACACATGGGGGCACCGCATGTCCTTTCAATCTCCCCCATTTTGGTAATTGATGACAATCACTTTCAAGAGAGTTTATATAAGGAATTATTTATCACCATGCAACACAACAACCAACAATGCATGTGTATGTGATGCAAATGCTTAGGTACAAAACCAAAGCAAGAAGAAAAAAAACTCTCTAAACTTATCCACAAAACTCTCTGAAACTTCTCCCCCATTGGCATCGATTGCCAAAATGGGCAAAAGCTTAGAAGGCCAATATAAATTATGTTCCTCCATAAGTTGTGTATTTCTCAACAAGAGAGTGGAATGCAATACACATATCCAATGGTAATACTTGGAGGAAGACCAACTATATTGAGGCACCAAGATTGCTAAAGGAATGATATGCCACAAGGACATAACAAAGAAAGAAACAAGCAATCAAGCAATCAAAAGGTACCAATTGAAGCAAGCAATCAACGGGTATCAATTGAACCAACTAGACCAAAGATCCCACGAGCTACATGAATAAAGGATATTATGAAATGAGCGAAGGAGTGTTCTAAAGGAACTAGAGAAGCTCCCCATGATTTTTGCACACATAAGAATTTTTGTATTTGGATACAAAGTGCACAAAATAGGATCACAGCTCCTCCAAAATCAGTAGAAACTTACAACAAGTGCAAGTGAGCATATAGGAAACTAAGCCTAGTACATGTAACAAACACATGGTTGAGCAACAAGTAAGAGAGGCAACTTAAGAGTGGGCTCAACCAAAAAGATGTGTGTGAGTCAAGGCAATGCACTTGAGAAGACTAATGTATAGAGGAGCATTAAGCAACAATAAAGTCTTCAAAGAATGAGGCACACGGTGCAAGGCCTATCATTCCCACACACAAATAGCAAATGGGTTCACAAGCTTACTAATACGCATATAGAGAACCTATGCTTGTGACAACCCGCGGTGAAGATAGAAGAAGAAAGGTGCATCAAGACGAGGGATGCCAATTAAGATGGCAAAAACCTCGTAAAGATAAGCATGCGGAAAATAATCTTCACCACACACGAGCGCATCAAGATGCAACGATAGAAGACACGCACTCAAGGCAAAGGCTTTCACGGAGCCACCAAAGAAATAACATAAGAAAGACAAGGTGGACGTGAAAGAAAGGATATCATCTAGATATGCAACTTCTCTCAAGTGTATAAGATTCTAGGTAGACGAAATCATGATGATATATATATATATATATATATATATATATATATCTACAAAGAAGGATGTACACCCGAAATAGTTACAACACGAAGGAACAAGATATCCAAAAGGAAGTCATACATATACCAATAAGATATTTGCTTGAGAGCATAGCACATGGCTAGATATGGTCTTATTGTATATAAATGAATTCCAACCACACGAACATCAAAGACATCACAACTAGCAACACGACATCATTGTTGGGATGCTTTGAGAAAGGAAACAAGTATCACAAGAAAGAATGGATAACATGCCATGATACAACCTACACAAGGTTGATGCAAGAAATGTGTGCATGAAGTATATGAAGATACTTGTTACTGAGATAACATTGGAAGGATGTAGTAGATACCAATTGAAGGTACAAAGTAGTTCATTGATCATCCTAGCTTGACTCCAATAAGCACATGGTGACAACACCTTCCTTGTGAGTGAGCCGAGCATCCAATGCATCTCCACTTGTTCCTAGAACAACAACACAAACAAAATGGTACCCAAACTCATTGGGACCAAAGAGTTAGAGAACCAACAACACATAGGACAAACTCCACATAAATATGTGCATATAGATATGAAAATGAATTTCATGCACATCTCATCCAACTCGAGACTTGGTGGAGTTCCCCCTATATATTGGGTCAAAGAAAGAAAACATGCCAAAGAAACTACAAGAAGTAAATATGCATGCTCAAGACTTTCAAGAACCGAGACCAAAAGACAAAGAAATACCAAGCGAAGAAAAGATACCAAATGAATAAATCATCACTTGGAGGATATCCATAAAAGATACATCAAGGAATGAGATATCCATTGATACACTCAAAAAGAAAGATGTCAAACTCCCAAAAGAGATAATGGTTCCAAAAAAACCAAGCCCTCTACAAAGTTTCATGATGGCACAAAGTACCAAAAAAGAAACGGCTTGCCTTCCACAAACACACACTTGATAAGGATCACAAGATGAGTGTTTTATAGAGAATAGGATAGCTCCCCCAAGACTAGTGCATTATAGAGAATTTGCATTTGAATACAAAATGCACGAGGTGGGATCACCCCTTTCACTATATCTAGAAAACACTAAACAAGGTCAAGAAATTAACAAGATCCACAAGTGGTATGGAATATAATGGGAGTTGACACAACCCTAGGCAAGAGATAAAGCAAAGGCCAATGTAAAGATGATCAATAATTTCTACCACACATAAGTGAGTACCAATTGTCAAAAGACAAGAAGTATTTGGGAATAATTCCCGGTGGTAGATAACAAGGTTATCCGACATAATCCTCACACCAAACAAAAAGCAAATTGCAACTTGTAAAGTTAACATGCCACCTAGGAACAAGATAATTTACAATATCAATTCTAGGTGACAATATCTCAAATGTACACATTTTCTAGGCTAGTAATATACACATAGCATATTACTCCCCCATAATGTGATACCAATTAAAGATAAACAAGAGGCAAAATAACTAACCAACACGAGATAATTAATGGACAATATAGAATTTGATTTTCTCATGAGAAGACATACCACATAGCGACTAGATAATCTTGAAATATCAATACTAGATGGTATTACTCATGTACACACATATATAGGATTGTGAGGTGCACAAAGCACATCACTCCCCCATAATGGGATATTCCATTAATCTCTCACAAGAGCCAACTAAGAAAAGAACAAGATGCAAAAGTCTCAACGCATGACACACACATACATGATGTGCAAACCAACACACACATACTTGATTGCTCAAGATAATCAAGTTGGAAGCACAACATATACAAACACATGCAAGGAACAAAACCAAAACATGCAAGGGGGAAAGTAACTTTCAATGTAAGCAATTGCGGTACAAGTTACCGCAAGGAGGCACATTGGATATAAGATATAATCTTGATGATTCAATTGACTTGGCTTGAGACAATAAGAATGATGAAGTACCCTGAATTCTTCATAATGTAACCAAGTCTCCAATGACCTCCAACATCACCTATTGATCAAGTTTGAGCTTGTTGGTCCCCAACCAAGTTGGGTCCTAAGAGGTTAGTCACAATAGGCTTGGCTACCCAAATGGTTCTTTGCTTCAAACCACTTTGAGTACCAACAAACTTGGCAACCACATTGCCAACCTTATCCTTCCCAAGAGAATAGACATCATCAATAATAAATTGGGTTGGATAAGTTACCACTAGTGCATGAAGAGGCGAGGTGACCTTTCTCGCGACATAGGTAGCAACGTCTACTCCTCACTTTCTTCTCACTTGATTTCTCAACTTGAGAAGCATAAGCTTGAGTCTTCTTGAGAAGAGGCCTTTCTTTAACTTGAGGTTTAGCATGAGAATGAACTTGTGGCCTCTTCCCTTGTTGCTTGTCATTAACGGACTTCTTCTTCAATGGGCAAGATCTAACATGATGCCCTTCAATTTTGCACTTGAAGCAAATAATCTTGGCCGAATTCTTGACTTGTTCTTGGCCCTTCTTCTTGATCATGTTGGACTTCTTCTTATTGGAGTTGAATCCAAGTCCACCTTTGTCATTGGGGGATTTTTGCACACTCAAGATATTGTTGAGTGTGGATTTCCCTTCATGACTATTTTCCAAGTCTTTCTTCAAAGAAGTGACTTGGGCCTTGAGCTCTTTGATTTCCTCTACACGGTTAGTCTCAACACAAGTACTAGAGGAAGTATAAGCTTCATCGTTAGAACAACACAGCAAGGAAAGAAATTCATCACAAGATGTACCAACATTGTGAGTAGATGAATTACAAGGACTAGCACATGGCAATATAGCATTTTGACTAGAAGTAGTGCTAGTATCCACATGAGGCTCACTAGATGTTACCTTAGCAAGCATGGCCTCATGAGCTAATTTTTGCACATTATGGGATACTAGAAGATCATCATGAGAGCTTGTGAGCTTTACATGATTTTTTTCCAACATTCCATAATTGCTAGATAGCAACTCAAGTTGAGACCGAAGCTCAACATTCTCCTTCAAAATGGATGCTTCACAAGTAATAGAGTTAGTATCCCAAGCATCATCATTAACAACAATAGGAGAGGACACCTTGGCAAGCTCTTTTAAGTAAGAAGCTTCAAGTTGAGCATGAGACTCGGTGAGTTTTATGAGCTCACCCTTGATGACCCTTGAGCCATTTTCGAGGTGCTCAAAATCCTCAAGGAGCCTAGCACGAGCAACTTCAAGCTTAGCATTTTTAGTTTTGAAATCATTGGCCACCTCGAGTGCTCTATCATGAGATTCCTTTATTCTAGATAATTCTATAGCAAAGGTCTCCTCAAGAGATTTGGATGAGGTTTGTTCATGTTCAAGAGCTTGAGATAGCTCCGCGATCTCATTTGCGTAATCATGCTCATGAGCTTCCATTTTCTCAATGGTGACCTCATGCTCCTCTAGATGAGATTCCAACTCCTCAATGTATTTCTTGCCTTCAATGGCAATAGACATGATTTCCATGAAGTTGAAACGAGCAAGTTTATTTTTGTGAAGAGCTTTAAAAATCATTTCCCCCTTAGTTTTTAAGGAGGCAACATTATCATTCTCTTCATCATAATCAACATCATCATCACTCTTGCCATCATCACAAGATATATTGGGATTCAAAGTGGGAGATACCTTTGAAGCCTTGGCCATAAGGCAAAATGCAATAGATGATGATGTAGGATCCGTTGAAGCACCATTCAAGACCACATCTTGTTCCATGGGGTGTTGGGTTTCCTCTACATTGTTAGCACAACAATTCGAGGACATATATGCATTTTTATCATGGCAACAAGACATAGTAAACATATCATCATGAGATTTAGTCAAGCAATTTCTACATGACATGCAAGGACTTTCAACACAAGCATGTGAAACATTTCGAGTGCTCGAAGTGTTAAAGCCCAAAGAAGGAGCATTGCAATAAGATAGTGATGAAGGATCATCCACAATAAGCAGACTATCATCATTGCAATGACCAACACTACTCACCATATCATTACCTTGTGGCAAACCACATGTAGGTGAAGTAGAAGAAGTTGAGAAGACTAGACGACCGGAGGTGGAGGGAGAACAATCATCCCCACAAATCTTGGACACACCATATTTTTCTTGAAGCTCCGTCCACAACTCATGAGCATCCCGAAACGGCATGAGTTGAAATATAACTACATTGCTCAAAGCATCAAAAAGCACATTAGAAGCTTGAGCATTGAGATAAGAGTTTTTCTCATCCTCTAAAGATAATCTTTGGGGATCCTTTGGAGGAGAAAAACCCATATCTACAATTCGCTCTAAATTTGGGTCCATGACCCTAAAGAGATTAAGCATGCGAATTACCCAAACATCAAAATTTGTGCCATCAAAACTAAGAGTGTCAGAGAATCCTAATCCCCTAGTCGACATCTTTACTCTCTAGGCAGTAAAGCCTAATAAAGAGAGACGAGGCTCTGATACCAATTGAAAGATCGTGGATGTCGCCTAGAGGGGGGTGAATAGGCGTTTTAAAATAATTACGATTTAGGCTTGAACAAATGCGGAATAAACCTAGCGGTTAATTTGTCAAGCACAAAACCTAAAAAAACTAGGCTCACCTATGTGCACCAGCAACTTATGCTAATCAAGATAAGCAACCATGTGATAGCAAGATATATGACAAGAAACAATATGGCTATCACAAAGTAAAGTGCATGAGTAAAGGGGCTCGGGTAAGAGATAACCAAAGCACGCAGAGACGATGATGTATCCCGAAGTTCACACCCTTGCAGATGCTAATCTCTGTTTGGAGCAGTGTGGAGGCACAATGCTCCCCAAGAAGCCACTAGGGCCACCGTAATCTCCTCACGCCCTCGCACAATGCAAGATGCCGTGATTCCACTAAGTGACCCTTGAGGGCGGTCACCGAACCCGTACAAATGACAACCCTTGGGGGCGGTCACCGAACCCGTACACTTTGGCAACCCTTGGGGCGGTCACCGGTACCCGTCAAATTGCTCGGGGCGATCTCCACAACCTAATTGGAGACCCCGACGCTTGCCCGGAGCTTTACACCACAATGATTGAGCTCCGAACAACACCAACCGTCTAGGGCGCCAAGGCACCCAAGAGGAACAAGCTCTAGGGTGCCCAAACACCCAAGAGTAATAAGCTTCTCAAACTTCACTTCCACGTATCACCGTGGAGAACTCAAACCGATGCACCAAATGCAATGGCAAGGGCACATGGAGTGCCCAAGTCCTTCTCTCGCAAATCCCACCGGAGCAACTAATGCTAGGGAGGAAAATGAGAGGAAGAACAAGACGGAGAACACCAAGAACTCCAAGATCTAGATCCAAGGGATTCCCCTCACATAGAGGAGAAAGTGGTTGGTGGAAATGTGGATCTAGATCTCCTCTCTCTTTTCCCTCAAAACAGCCACAACTTTCGCATACGAGCTCCGAATTCAACGAAACCAAGTTTGTTGGAAAGTTAATGACAAGGGCTAACACAATCTAGAGAGAAATATCAATAAGAAGCAAATGAGAAAAGGACCATAATAAAATGGCGAGAACCCTTCCTTGGAAAGACCGGTAAAACCTCCAACACCGAAAACATCATAGAAGATGCATGCGAACTCCGTTTTCGATGAACTCAAGCTTGTCATCAAGATGACCATAAGCTCTAAGACTCACAAATGGAACCAAAGAAGAACCAAGAAAGATGATGCAAGGATGCAACGGTTTGAGCTCTCGACTAATGATACGATCAAGCTACTCCCTAGAGAGCCCCCCCTTGATAGTACGACAATCGATCCTACAACCCGGTCTCCCAACTACCGCTATGAGACCGGTAAAATAGAAAACCTATCAAGGGTAAACCTTTGCCTTGCACATAGTCCACTTGAGCTAGATGATGACGATCTTGACTTCCTCAAGTTGGACCACCTTTCTTGATTGTGTTGGCTCGATGAAGACTAGTTGATTGCTCCCCCATACTCCACTATGGGTGAGCCACTCTTTGGAACATCTTCACAATTCCATTGACACCACAATGGACAGCAAGCTTCAAGCTTGATTGCTCCCCCATACTCCATTATGGGTGAGCCACTCTTCGAGTTGCTCCACTTGAACTTGCACACTACAAACTTGATGACGATCACCACTTGATGTCATCCTCCATGGGTTGTATGAGATCTTCCTCTTGACGCAAGACCATGGAAACATACCTAACCCCACAAAGAACTCTCACATAGACCATGGGTTAGTACACAAAGCGTAATGGACAATGCTTACCATACCATGGGATCACTTGATCCCTCTCGGTACTTCTTCTACGCTTTGTGAGTTGATCAACTTGATTCACTCTTGACTTAGTCTTGATCAACACTGAATCTTTCCAACTCTCTTCATTTGGATGATGTCTTGAAGGTAAACATGAATGATCACACAATCTTCTTCTTCAAGACATGCTTGCAATAAGCTCAACTCACACATGACCAATCTTTGGATAATTCCTTGAAAAGCACTTTGGCCATCTCAACTCACACATGACCAATCTTTGGATAATTCCTTGAAAATCACTTTGGCCATCTCATAAACTCCTTGAAACCAACACATGGACTTCAAGACAATCCTATGGACAAATGCTTCAAATATAACTCAAGGCAACCGTTAGTCCATAGAGATTGTCATCAATTACCAAAACCACACATGGGGGCACCGCATGTCCTTTCAATCCGGCCTAGACGCACAGTTTGGGACCCCCTACCCAAGATCCGCCAGTTTTGACACCGACATTGGTGCTTTCATCGAGAGTTCCTCTGTGTCGTCGCCGTCAGGGTCGATGGCTCCTACGATCATCGATAGCGATGCAGTCCAGGGTGAGACCTTCCTCCTCGGACAGATCTTCGTCTTCGGCGGCTTCGCACTGCGGGCCAATTCGCTTGGCCGTCTGGAGCAGATCAAAAGCTACGCCCCTGGCCGTCAGGTCTGATTCGGAAATTTAAACTACACGGCTGACATCCGCGGGGACTTGATCTTCGACGGATTCGAGCCACTGCCGAGCGCGCCGCACTGTCATGACGAGCATGATCTAGCTCTGCCGCCGAACAGTGCCCTGGAGGCCGCATCCGCATCGGCTCTGACCCTTAATTCGGAGCCAACTGCGCCGATCGAGGATGGGCGGTTGGACGCCACCTCGGGGGCTGCAACCCCAACGGCGATTGAGCCAAGCACCCGCCCCGTACTCTACGAGACCCGTGACTCCAAGGAACCAGACTCCTCTCCGGACTCCGAGCCCCCCGCGCCCCTGCCGATCGAATCCGATTGGGCGCCGATCATGGAGTTCACTGCCGCGGACATCTTTTAGCACTCGCCTTTTGGTGATATCCTGAAGTCACTGAAGTCTCTCTCTTTATCAGGAGATCCCTGGCCGGACTACGGTCAGCAAGGTTGGGGTACGGACAATGAAGAAATTCAAAGCCCACCCACCACCCACTTTGTAGCCACTGTCGATGACTTAACCGACATGCTCCACTTCGACTCCGAAGATATCGACGGTATGGACGCCGATGAAGGAGATGATGAAGAACCAGCGCCTACTAGGCCCTGGAAAGCCACCTCGTCATATGACATATACATGGTGGGCACCCCAAAAGAGGGAGATGGCGATGGAATAGCGGAGGATGACCCCTCCAAGAAACAGCCTAAGCGCCGGCATCAGCGGCGCCGCTCAAAATCCCGACAAAACAAACACGGTGATTCCAGCACGGGAGATAATAATACTCCAGAAAGCGCCGAAGAAAACCCCTCCAGCAAGATTTAGCACAGGAGGATGGAGAAACCAACCCTCACGAGAGAGCGGCAGACAGAGAGGTCGAGGACGATAATTATATGCCTCCCTCTGAAGACGAGGCAAGCCTCGATGATGACGAATTCATCGTGCCAGAGGATCCCGTCGAACAAAAGCGTTTTCAACGCAGGCTTATGGCCACGGCAAGAAGCCTCAAGAAAAAATAGCAACAACTTAGGGCTGATCAAGATTTGCTAGTCGACAGACGGACTGAAGTCCTTGCGGCCGAAGAGCATAAACTCGAACGCCCCTCCAAGAGCTACCCAAAGCGCAAGTTGCTACCCTGATTAGAGGAGGAAGCACTTGATGCGGCCGACCGGCCACCTCGTGGTCGCATAGAGAGGCCTCTCTGCCCTCCACTCAAGCCGCACCTCATACCAAGGCACGGGAATATGCGTCGGACTTACGAGACATGTTGGAGGACAAGGCAAGGCAAACAAGATCGATCTACGGATCGCGTGGGCGCCCCACGGCTCGAGACGGTAACCGTCACGCCGGCCACAAATTCGGCGGGGCCGAACACAGTAGACAAGGCTCATTGGAGCTACGTCATGATATAGCCCAATACAGAGGCGCCGCACACCCACTCTGCTTTACAGACGAAATAATGGATCATCAAATCCCCGAGGGTTTCAAACCCGTAAACATCAAATCATATGATGGCACAACAGATCCTGCGGTATGGATCGAGGATTATCACCTTCATATCCACATGGCCCGTGGCGATGATTTCCACGCCATCAAATACCTCCCACTCAAGCTTAAAGGACCAGCTCGGCATTGGCTTAACAGCTTGCCAACAGGATCAATCAGTTGTTGGAAGGACCTGGAAGCCGCATTCCTCGACAATTTCCAGGGCACTTACGTGCGACCCCCAGACGCCGATGACCTAAGTCACGTAATTCAGCAGCCAGAGGAATCGGCCAGGCAATTCTGGACACGGTTCCTAACAAAGAAAAATCAAATAGTCGACTGTCCGGACGCTGAGGCCATAGCAGCCTTCAAACACAATATCCGTGACGAGTGGCTGGCCCGGCACCTTGGACAGGAAAAGCCGAAATCTATGGCAGCACTCACGACACTCATGACCCGCTTTTGCGCAGGAGAAGACAGCCGGCTTGCTCGTAGAAACAATATGACCAAGAACCCTGGTAATTCGGACACCAGGGACAGTAGTGACAGGTCGTGTTGCAACAAGCAGAAGCGCCGCATTAACAGCGACAATGCTGAGGATACAGTAGTTAATGCCGGATTCAGAGGCTCTAAACCCGGTCAGCGGAAAAAGCCATTCAAAAGGAATCCTAGGGGCCCGTCCAGTTTGGACCGAATACTTGACCGCTCGTGCCAGATATATGGCACCCCCGAAAAGCCAGCCAATCAGACCAACATGGATTGTTGGGTGTTCAAGCAGGCAGACAAGATAAACACCGAAAATGAAGACAAGGGGCTGCATAGCGATGACGATGAGGAGCCCTGGCCGCCGAACAATAGTGGACAGAAGGGGTTTCCCCCACTAGTGCGGACGGTGAACATGATATACGCAACCCATGTCCCCAAAAGGGAGCGGAAGCATGCGTTAAGGGACGTATACGCGGTAGAGCCAGTCGCCCCAAAGTTCAACCCATGGTCCTCCTGCCCGATCACCTTTGATCGAAGGGACCATCCCACTAGCATCCGTCATGGCGGATTCGCCGCATTGGTTCTAGACCCAATTATTGACGGATTTCATCTCACTAGAGTCCTTATGGACGGCGGCAACAGCCTGAACCTGCTTTACCAGGATACAGTGCGGAAAATGGGCATAGATCCCTTGAGGATTAAGCCCACCAAAATGACCTTTAAAGGCGTAATACCAGGTGTAGAGGCCAACTGTACAGGCTCAGTCACACTTGAAGTGGTCTTCGGATCTCCGGATAATTTCCGAAGCGAGGAGTTAATCTTCGACATAGTCCCGTTTCGCAGTGGCTATCACGCACTGCTCGGGCAAACCGCATTCGCTAAGTTCAATGCGGCACCACATTACGCATACCTTAAGCTCAAGATGCCAGGCCCTCAAGGAGTAATTACGGTCAATGGAAACACCGAACGCTCCCTCCGAACGGAGGAGCACACGGCGGCCCTTGTAGCGAAAGTTCAAAGCAGCCTCTCCAGTCAGTTCTCCAGTCCGGCCACTAAACGACCGGACACCATCAAGCGCGCTCGGAGTAACCTACAACAAGACCGCCTGGCATGTTCCAAGCAGGCGTAGCAATGCGGCCCCAACCCCAACCCTCGCAAAAAGGCGACGCCAGTACTTCGCGTACATAACTACACTCTAGAGATACCATGGGCACAGGGGAAGGGGCACCATCACGGCACGCCCAAAACACGGCTTAAACCGTACTAGGGGCTGCCGATTTTTTAGTTTTCTCTTACTTTCAGGACTTCATCCTTCAGAAGGCCTGTTCGGCAGTTCAATTGCCGCACAAACGATGCAAGAACCAGGGAAGCAGACAAGCCACACCGCACTACGAAACTCCCAGATGGTCTCTATCACGAGCAGTATACCCGTTCCGCATACTATTCCGCAGCTTGCCCCTGGAACGGACATGTTAACTAGTCCAACCTTCCACTTATCACATTATTTGTATCGTTCTGCTTTGATCGCAGCTCTTTTTAATAAACAATGCATAGCTTTCATCTATTTTTGCATTACCTTTTTTCTTCATATATGTTCCTTAACGACATGTTGCACCCGTACATGTTGGTACGGCCAAAATACGCCAGGGGCTTTAGTACCCCTCAATATGGTGTGAGAAGTCCGAACACTTTAGCAAGTGCGGCACCCCGAACTTATAGCATTATATGCATTGGCTCCGAATCATGTCTTGGGTCAATAGTTGGGTTTGCCCGGCTCCTATGTTTTGGTGCCTTACGTTCCGCTATATTGGCTAAGGTAGCACTAGGAGAACCACTGCGATTGTGCCCCAGTTGAGTTGGGTCGAGCACCTCAGTGGAGAAAGCTAAAACTGACTGTCATGATGAAGCAAGAGCTGGTCGCTGTTCGAGAGGTTTTTTCGAGTCCCTAAAGACTTATGCCGCTTAGGGCGAGGAGCCGGCTCTGTCCGGCCAAGGCGTGGATAGCGCCCCGAACTCGGCTTTCCGAATACCAGGGGCTTCGCCGAAATTTAAAATTATAGAATTCTATGGCTAAGTGAGAGTGTTCATGCATTGTAGTCCGATTGCCTTGTTCGTTGGGCTGAGTGCCTCCCTCGAAGGACCCAAACATGGGAAAAAGATTGCTCAGGTTTATCCCCGAACACCCCAGCACTAGCGGCACGAGGGCAGAAGCCGACGACTCGCCATCTCTCAGAATTGATAAACAGCCGCACAGAAGGTAATATTTTAAATTCCAACAACATTGCTTAGCGCATATAAACATGTTTTCAACGCACAGGACAAAACGAGCAAGTTTCACTCAAAAATTACATCCCTAGAACATTCATCCGCCACAAGGCGGGCACCCTTCAGAACATCCTTATAGTAATTCTCGGGCTTGCGATGCTCTTTCCCCGGCGGTGGCCCGTCCTTCACCAGCTTCTCAGCATCCAGCTTTCCCCAGTGCACCTTAGCACGGGCAAGGGCCCTACGGGCACCTTCAATGCAGACGGAGCGCTTGATGACTTCAAGCCTTGGACAGGCCTCCACGAACCGCCGCACCAGCCCGAAATAGCTCCCAGGCAGGGCCCCTCCAGGCCACAGCCGAACAATGAGGCCCTTCATGGCCTGTTCGGCCGCCTTGTGGAGCTCGACCAGTTGCTTCAGCTGGTCGCTTAGGGGCACGGGGTGCCCGGCCTCAGCGTACTGAGACCAGAACACCTTCTCCGTCGAGCTGCCCTCATCGGCTCGATAGAATGCGGCGGCATCAGAGACACTCCGGGGAAGACCTGCGAACGCTCCTAGAGAGCTCTGGATTCGGGTAATGTCGGTGTCAAAACCGGCGGATCTCGGTGTAACAGCCCGGATATAACTTTCCCTTTTTGTACTCCAACTCTTGCCGTTTCCGGTGTTAAGTTATATTTATTTCTCGGGTTCAGGTCTTTGTCTCTGTGTGTTGTTTTCATTTTCATGCATCTCATATCATGTCATCATGTGCATTGCATTTGCATATGTGTTCA
Source organism: Triticum aestivum (assembly GCF_018294505.1). NCBI lineage: Eukaryota > Viridiplantae > Streptophyta > Magnoliopsida > Poales > Poaceae > Triticum > Triticum aestivum. The sequence continues at coordinate 634,714,814 of NC_057806.1, forward strand.
TCTCATGCATTCGAGCATTTTCCCCGTTGCCCGTTTTGCATTCCGGCACTTCGTTCTCCTCCGGTGGTCATTTCTAGTTTTCTTTCGTGTGTGGGGATTAAACATTTCCGGAATGGACCGAGACTTGCCAAGCGGCCTTGGTTTACTACCGGTAGACCGCCTGTCAAGTTTCGTACCATTTGGACTTCGTTTTGGTACTCCAACGGTTAACCGAGGGACCGAAAAGGCCTCGTGTGTTTTGCAGCCCAACACCCCTCCAATTTGGCCCAAAACCCACCAAACTCTGCTCCATGTCCTAGAGCATTCGATCACGATCGCGTGGCCGAAAACCGCACCTCATTTGGACTCTCCTAGCTCCACTTATGCCTATAAATAGCCCCCCCGTTTTCGGATCTCGGATCTCTCCCCGTCCAACCCTAAAAAAAACATCCCCGCCACCGACGGACACGTCCGCCCCCGGCCGGACGCGTCCGCCGCCACCCGCCTCCGCCTACCACGACGCGACATGTGGTAGTCACCGCCGCCGCCGCCGCCGGCCCGGGAGAGCCCGCGCCTAGCCCCCGAGGCCCATCGCCCGAGCCGCCCCGCTCCTCTCCTCTCGCCGTCGCCTTCCCC
>NC_057806.1:634715874-634725456 GCF_018294505.1 Triticum aestivum
GCCTTCCCCGGCTCCAGGAGCCTGCGCTGCCCGACGCCGGCCAGCCGCTCCACCTCCGCCGTCCTTCGCCCGACGCCGGCCGGCCGCTCCACCGCCGCTGCACCTCACCGCGGCGAGCTCCGCCGTCCTCCGCCCGGCCGGGGCAAGATCCGGGCCGGATCCGGCCGCCCCTCACCGGCACCGGCCTCTTCCTCCCCACCGGCCGCCGCCCCCGCCATTTCCGGCAAGTCTCCGGCGAGCTCGTGCTACAGTACCCCGGCGTGCTACAGTACCACCTCAGATCCAGATCCGGATCTCGGTTGACTTTTTCCCTCCTAACCCTAGTTTTTCGAGCTTACTTTGACCAGTGATATCTCCGCATACGTAGCTCCGTTTTGGACATATAGTATATCAAAATGTTCGTCTCGACGAGTACATGATTTCATTCCATTGCATCATTTTCATTTGAGTTCATCTTGATGTCCGAAATGCTGCTAGAAGGAGGCTTCGTGAGTTAATTGTCAGATCTGCTAGTTCATCTTAGACTTTTGTCATTTTTGCCATGATTATTGTGTGCATGATATGCCTGTGAGTCCTTCATATGTTTTATTAAGCATTTTGTCTTCTTTCCAGAGGTGCAACCCATGCATTTTTAGGATGTGTGTGGTGACTTGTGCAAGCTTGCAAAGTGAGGCACCCGGTAAATCTGTTTTCAGGGACTTAGTTGTTTTCACTGTCTCGGATATTTTAGTTCATGATGCCATATGTTCAGCTTGTTTCCTAGTGATCCGTGCCTCTTTTGAGGATGATCAGTAAAGGACTTTTGTTAATCATGTTATGCTCTATCCATCCATGTCTTTACTTGCTATTTTGGAGCACCCTAGCTTGAGTCAATCGAGCTCTACTTTTGCTTCATTGTGATTCTGGGAAGATCGTCAACTCGTTTGCGATTTTGCCGGTGCTATTGTAGTTGATCCGTGCTTGCCATGCCATTGTTCTTGCAATGTCTAGCTAGCTTTTTTGTGCCTTCTTAATGGATATATGCTTGCCTTGCCATGACTTGCACTGTAGCGAGTGCATCGAGCTCGTAAACATGCCTTCGTGAGTTATATTTCAGCATGTCTCAGTTTTCACTAAGTCTGAAAACTGATTGTGTTTGAGCTATGTTCGTGTGCTCGTTAGTATATTTTGTGATCCATTTTGGCCCCAGGTCACTTAGGGACTTTTGTTAAGCTTGTTGAGTAGCTCCATGCCATGTTCTTCTTTGTCATAATCAGGTCATGTATCATGTTGTTTTGCTGCTCCGAAGAGAGCATCGTGATCTGAAATTTCAGACTAGTGTTAATTTCACTAAGTCTGAAATCTGTTTTGCATTTTCTTTTTTGCCATGCTTGTTTGAACCTCATAATGGATGAACTGGCCGTGGCTCAGTGCTAGTCTTTTGTTAAGCATCTTGTGTGCATCCCTGCCACATATTTTATTGTCATGTTTGGTGGCTGTAGCATGTTCATTTCGTTGCATTTAGATGCCTACTTGCTGTAAATCGCAGACCGGTGTCATATCTTAAAACGCTTGCCAATTCCAAACCGTAACTCCGATTCCAATGATCTTTATATCGTTTTCAAGCGATTTCATCTCATATTTCCAGTGGCACCCTTGGATTTCCAAGTTGAGGTCAGGTTCATGCATTTCCTGTCATATTTTGCATTTTGCATCCCGCATCGCATCCCGCATAGCATATCATCATTTCATCATATTGCTTGTTCTTGCACGTGGTTGATTGTATCTTTGTTGCTTGTTTATCTTGTTTGGGTAGAGCCAGGAGACGAGTTCGCTACCGAGGAGCCCGTTGAGTTTGCTTGTGAGGATCCAGTCAACTCTGACAGCTTTGTAGGCAAGATGATCATACCCTCGAAATCACTACTATCTTTGCTATGCTAGTTGCTCGCTATTTTGCTATGCCAATGCTACGATGCCTACCTTTTGCTTGTCAGCCTCCCAATTGCCATGTCAAACCTCTAACCCACATTGTCCTAGCAAACCGTTGATTGGCTATGTTACCGCTTTGCTCAGCCCCTCTTATAGCGTTGCTAGTTGCAGGTAAAGATTGGAGGCCGTTCCTTGTTGGAACATCATTTATTTACTTGTTGGGATATCATTATATTGCCATGTTATCTTCATGCACCTATATATCTAGTAAAGGGTGGAAGGCTCGGCCTCTCGCCTAGTGTTTTGTTCCACTCTTGCCGCCCTAGTTTTCCGTCATATCGGTGTTATGTTCCCGGATTTACGTTCCTTACGTGGTTGGGTTATAATGGGAACCCCTTGATATTTCGCCTTGATTAAAGCTTTTCCAGTAATGCCCAACCTTGGTTTTACCATTTGCCACCTACCCTTTTCTTTCCCTTGGGTTCTGCAGACTCAAGGGTCATCTTATTTTACCCCCCCCCCCGGGCCAGTGCTCCTTTGAGTGTTGGTCCACCTGTCAGCTACCGGTGGCCACCAGGGGCAACTCCGGGCTGGCCTACCTGTACCTAGGACAATCTGAGTGTGCCCTGAGAAAGAGATATGTGTAGCTCCTATCGGGATTTGTCGGCACATTCGGGCGGTGTTGCTGGTCTTGTTTTAACCTGTCGAAGTGTCTTGAGTTACCGAGATACCGAGTCTGATCGGAACGTCTTGGGAGGAGGTCTATTCCTGCATTGACCGTTAGAGCTTGTCATGGGCTAAGTTGGGACTCCCCTGCAGGGATTGAACTTTCGAAAGCCGTGCCCACGGTTATGGGCGGATGGGAATTTGTTAATGTCCGATTGTAGGTAACTTAAACCTTGATTAATTAAAATGAATCAACTGAGTGCGTTGCCGTGATGGCCTCTTCTCGGTGGAGTCCGGGAAGTGGACACGGTGTTGGAGTTATGTTTGCGCAGGTTGTTCCTTCTAGCTTCTCGCTCGCGCTTGCCTCCTCTTCTCGCTCTCCTTTGCGAATAAGTTAGCCACCATATATGCTAGTCACTTGCTGCAGCTCCACTTATATTTGCCTTACCCATTCCTATAAGCTTAAATAGTCTTGATCGCGAGGGTGCGAGATTGCTGAGTCCCTGTGGCTCACAGATACTATAACTCCAAATGCAGGTCTAGGTGATTCCGCTCCAGGTGACGAGTACGAGCTCAAGTGGGAGTTCGACGAGGACTCTCAGCGATATTATGTGTCTTTTCCTGATGATCAGTAGTGGTGCCTAGTTGGGGTTTGATTCAGGCCTTGTCGCATGTTGGGTTTTTCTTCTATTTTGGCACCGTAGTCGGGCCATGAGTGTTTGTATGATGGATGTTAATTATATACTTTGATGTGACGTGGCGAGTGTAAGCCAACTATGTATCTCCCCCTTTTATTATATGTTACATGGGATGTTGTAATGATTTCCTGACTTGCAACATTGCTTTCAATGCGGTTATGTCTCTAAGTCGTGCCTCGACACGTGGGAGCTATAGCCGCATCGAGGGCGTTACAAGTTGGTATCAGAGCCTTCCCCGACCTTAGGAGCCCCATTGCTTGATCGTTTTAGCAGTCGGGTTGTGTCTAGAAAAATATTTTGAGTCTTTAGGAATTATATATCGAAGAGTTTAGGAATTCTTTTTACTTCCCAGTCTCCTCATCGCTCTGGTAAGGCATCCTGACGTAGAGTTTTGACTCTTCTCTTCTCAAATTTCACTAAAATTTTTTTTAGGATCACGCGAGTATCTTGGAATCGTTCTGATGGCTTATGATGAGAACATTGTCTTGGTGCCTCCTGTCAGGGGTTTAGTGGAAGTGTCCCGGGGAGTTGACCTCTGTGGTGTTGTCATCATAATTCTATCGTTGCAATTCTGGAATACTTGAGATATGTTCGCCGACATCGAAAATCTCTTTTATGTAGTTCGTTGGTGAGATAACCTCGATGCCACCCAGTACTGGGGCAGGAGTTCGGGAGTATCGCCATAACTTGTATAACGGATGCTTTTCGAAGGTTGAGGTAGATGGTTTCCGAAGGTTTCTTGGTTATGTGTTGAAGGATGGATACAGCTGGATGTAGGATTTGCTAGTTTGGGTGAGATATTATGCTTCCCCTGTATCCCCAACACCTGATTGCATAACCGGAAAGGTTCGGGAGTTTCATAGGTGGGAATTCTAGTAGCTCTAGTTCTTCTTCCACGGATATTGGTTTGAGATTGGGATTTCTGACCGATTATTCGTTCTTGATCCGTACCTTGTTGATTTATTTCTCTACCTTAATTCTACGTGGCTTCTCAATTTATGGATATGTGACCATTTGAAGAGGAATGCATTCGTTCATTTTGTTCGGATGTGAAGACTATATGTTGCAATTTTCATTCCGTTGGATTCAGCTTCAATATTTATCTGTCTTTGTGCTAACGGTGGTCAACCTCTTCAGGATGGCTCCCGCTAAGAGCACCAGTCAGAACTAGAATCAAGATCCGCCACCACCTCCACCTCCTCCAGAGGCATGGCAAGCTGTGATGGCCACAACCAATGCAAACACTCAGCTGATCATGCAAATTCTCCAAGAGCGCAATCAAGGCAGTCAAGGGAATCAAGGCAGCAATCAGAGTCACTTTGCTACACTCAACCAGTTCCTTGCTAACGGGCCAAAGACTTTTAGCAATTGTGTTGAGGCAACCGATGCTGACGATTGGCTTGTGGATCTGTGTAAGCATTTCGAGTGCAGTAACGTCAAGCCTGAGGACTTTGTCAAGTTCGCTTCCTTCCAACTAAAAGATCAAGCTGCAGAATGGTTCCAGCAGTACAAGGATTCTAGAGGTGGACGTGTTATCACTTGGGATGATTTCCGTCGAGATTTCCGAGCTCATCATATTCCGCAGAGTGTGGTTGAAAGCAAGCATGAGGAATTCCGCAATCTGAAGCAAGGCTCTTTGTCTGTCTATGACTACAACAAATTGTTCTAGAAGCTTGCCCGCTTTGCCAAGCAGGACGTGCCTGATGAGAAGAGCATGATATATCAGTTCAGAGGTGGTCTCAGGGAAGAAATTCAGCTCGCTCTTGTTCTCTTCGAGCCCTTGAGATACGATGAGTTCTACAACATGGCACTGAAGCAAGGGGCTGCTCAGTTGAGGTGTGATGCTTCCAGGAAGTGAGTCAGAGATGTTACTCCTTCTTCCTCTACTCAAGTGGCCAAGCAGCAGAAGTTTTGGCTTCCTCCTCCTCCGTTCCATCAGCCGTATCAGCAGAAGAGCAAAGGTGGCAGTGGTTCTTCCCACCCACCCAACCCTAGCTTTCAGAACAAGGCTTCGTCTCAACCTCCAAGATCGAGTGCCCCGTATCACCGCCCGCTTTCAGAGGTCACATGCAACAAGTGCCAACAGAAGGGTCACTATGCCAACAAGTGTTTCAACCAGAGGCGTCTTCTTCCTCCTCCTCCTGTCAGATCGGCAAGTACAGCTGTGGTCAAGCATAACCCCAAGCATGCCAAGGTCAATTTGATGAATGCAGCTCAGGCAGAGGACTCGTCAAATGTGATCATGGGTAACCTTCCTGTTAATGATATTCCTGCAAAAGTTCTTTTTGACACTGGTGCATCGCATTGCTTCATCTTGAGACCGTTTACAAATTGGCATGAATTGGTTTCACAAGTTTTGCCTAGTCCTTTAGCAGTTGTCTCTCCCGGTAAGCGCATGCAGGCTAACTCCATCGTTCCGGATGTTTCTATCACTTTGGGTGACTACAAGTTCTTGGCTTCTCCTACGGTTCTCGGTGACTCGGATATTGATCTTATTCTCGGAATGGATTGGCTTTCTAAGCACAAGGCTCAGCTTGATTGTGCAGCCAGGCAGATTCAATTGACTCATTCGTCTGAGGATGTAATTGTCTTTGCCGCTCGGGATGATACTATCCGTCTGTTTTCTCTCAATGAGAAGGGTGAATTGGATGCCATCTCGCAAATTCCAGTCGTTTGCGAATATCAAGACGTCTTTCCAGAAGAGCTCCCAGGAATGCCTCCGCACCGGCCAGTGGAATTCGTTATTGAACTTGAGCCTGGCACGGAACCTGTGTGCAAACGTCCTTACAAGCTCGGACCTGAAGAGTTGAAGGAGCTGAAGAAGCAACTCGATGAGCAAGAAAGAATGGGTCTCATCCGGCCTAGTTCTTCTCCATGGGGTTGTGGTGTTCTTTTTGTGAAGAAGAAGGGTGGAATGGACCGACTTTGTGTTGATTACCGTCCAGTGAACAAGAAGACCATCAAGAACAAATACCCACTTCCCAACATCAATGAGCTGTTCGAACAACTCAAAGGTGCTCAAGTATTCTCCAAGCTTGATCTCCGTATGGGTTATCACCAGATTCGCATTCGTGAAGAAGATATTCCCAAGACAGCATTCAGAACAAGCTTTGGCTCATATGAATACACTGTCATGTCTTTTGGCCTCGCCAACGCTCCTCCGACGTTCTCTCGCATGATGAACTTCATCTTCAACGCCTACACCAATGACTTTGTTTTGGTCTATCTCGATGACATTCTGGTTTTCTCGAAGAACAAGGAAGATCATGCCAAGCACTTGCGTTTGGTTCTTGATAAGCTCAGGGAACATCAGTTCTACGCCAAGTTCTCCAAGTGTGAATTTTGGCTCGATGAGGTTCTTTATCTTGGTCATATCATCTCTGCCAAGGGCATTTCCATGAATCCTGAGAAGGTGTCTGCAGTTGTGAATTGGGGACCTCCTCAGAATGTGAAGCAACTCCGCAGCTTTCTCGGTCTCGCTAGCTATTGCCGAAGATTCGTTGAAAACTTTTCTAAGATTGCGAAGCCTCTCTCAAATCTTCTTCAGAAGCACATCAAGTACGTTTGGTCTCCGGAGTGTGATATTGCTTTCAACACTTTGAAAGATAACTTGATCACTGCTCCAGTTTTGACTCCGCCTGATGAATCCAAGCCGTGCGAGGTCTTCTGTGATGCCTCTCTCCAAGGTCTTGGCGCAGTTTTGATGCAAGAGAAGAAAGTTGTTGCTTATACCTCTCGCCAGTTCAAGCCTAATGAGAAAAACTACCCCACTCATGATCTCGAGTTGGCGGCAGTTGTGCATGCTTTGTTGACTTGGAGACATCTTCTATTGGGAAGGAAAGTGGATATTTTCACTGATCACAAGAGTCTCAAGTACATCTTCACTCAGCCTAATCTCAACCTCAGGCAAACTCGATGGGTCGAAATGATTCAAGAGTATAATCCGAGTATCGAGTACACTCCAGGCAAGGCTAATGTAATTGCTGATGCTTTGAGCAGGAAAGCGTATTGCAACAGTCTGATTCTTAAGCCTTATCAACCCGAGCTTTGTGAAGCTTTCTGCAAACTTAATCTGCAAGTTGTTCCTCAAGGTTTCCTCGCCAACCTTCAAGTCTCTCCTACCTTAGAAGACCAGATTCTCCAAGCCCAGCTTCTTGATGCTATGGTGAAAAAGGTGAAGATTGGGATTGCCAAGAGTCAGTCCAAGTACAAGTGATACCGCCTTGATGACAAGGACACTCTCTTCTTCGAGGATCATATTGTTGTGCCCAAAGGTGACCTCCGTAAAGTGATCATGAACGAGGCTCACAATTCTCTCCTCTCCATCCACCCTGGGAGCATGAAGATGTATTAGGACCTTAAGCAAGCTTATTGGTGGACTCGAATGAAGCGCGAGATCGCTCAATTCGTGAATGAATGTGATGTCTGCAGAAGAGTGAAGGCAGAACACCAAAGGCCAGCTGGTCTCCTCCAACCTCTTGCCATTCCAGAATGGAAGTTTGACCACATTGAAATGGACTCTGTGACTGGGTTTCCAAAGTCCAAGCGTGGCAATGATGCTATATTTGTTGTCATCGACAAGCTCACAAAAGTGGCTCACTTTCTGCCTATCAAAGAGTCGATCACTGCAGCTCAATTGGCGGAACTCTATACCTCTCGCATTGTCTCTCTGCACAGTATTCCTCAAGTGATACCTTCAGACCGTGGCAGCATCTTTACCTCAAAGTTTTGGGATTCTTTTCAGAAGGCAATGGGCACCAACATCCGCTTCAACACTGCTTTCCATCCTCAAACAAGCGGTCAAGTCGAGCGTGTCAACCAGATTCTTGAAGATATGCTCAGGGCTTGTGTGTTCTCCTTCGACATGAAGTGGGAGGATTGTCTTCCTTATGCTGAATTCTCATACAACAACAGTTTTCAAGCAAGTTCGGGCAAGGCCCCATTTGAAATTCTGTATGGCAGGAAGTGCCGTACCCCTCTCAACTGGTCTGAAACCGGTGAACGTCAGCTGCTGGGTAATGACTTAATCACAGAGGCAGAAGAAATGTGCAAAGTCATTCGTGATAACCTCAAAGCAGCCCAATCCCGCCAGAAGAGCTACTATGATAGTAAGCACCATGATTTGGCTTTCGAGATCGGAGATCATGTTTACCTCCATGTCTCTCCTATGAAAGGTACTCGTCGCTTCGGTATCAAAGGGAAGCTTGCCCCTAGATACGTGGGACCTTTCAAGATTGTCAGCAAGAGAGGCGACCTCGCCTACCAACTCGAGCTTCCTTCAAACTTTGCAAATGTTCATGATGTGGTCCATGTCTCTCAGCTTCGAAAGTGCTTCAAGACTCCTGACCGCACAGTCAACTTCGAGGACATTGAGCTCCAAGAAGATCTCTCCTATCGTGAGCACCCAGTTGCTATTCTTGAAGAGACTGAACGCAAGACTCGCAACAAGTCAATCAAATTTCTCAAAGTCAAGTGGTCACACCATTCCGACCGTTAAACTACCTGGGAACGCGAGGATCACCTCCGTTCTGAGTACCCGGAGTTCTTTCAGTCCTAGATCTCGGGACGAGATCTTTTCGTAGTGGTGGAGTGTTGTAACACCCCGGATGTAACTTTCCCTTTTTGTACTCCAACTCTTGCCGTTTCCGGCGTTAAGTTATATTTATTTCTCGGGTTCGGGTCTTTGTCTCCGTGTGTTGTTTTCGTTTTCATGCATCTCATATCATGTCATCATGTGCATTGCATTTGCATATGTGTTCATCTCATGCATTCGAGCATTTTCCCCGTTGTCCGTTTTGCATTCCGGCGCTTCGTTCTCCTCCGGTGGTCATTTCTAGCTTTCTTTCGTGTGTGGGGATTAAACATTTCCGGAATGGACCGAGACTTGCCAAGCGGCCTTGGTTTACTACCGGTAGACCGCCTGTCAAATTTCGTACCATTTGGACTTCGTTTGGTACTCCAACGGTTAACCGAGGGACCGAAAAGACCTCATGTGTGTTGCAGCCCAACACCCCTCCAATTTGGCCCAAAACCCACCAAACTCTGCTCCATGTCCTAGAGCGTTCGATCACGATTGCGTGGCTGAAAACCGCACCTCATTTGGACTCTCCTAGCTCCACTTATGCCTATAAATAGCCCCCCCCGTTTTCGGATCTCGGATCTCTCCCCGTCCAACCCTAAAATAAAACATCCCCGCCACCGACGGACACGTCCGCCCCCGGCCGGACGCGTCCGCCGCCGCCCGCCTCCGCCTATCATGACGCGACACGTGGCAGTCACCGCCGCCGCCGCCGCCGGCCCGGGAGAGCCC
>NC_057806.1:634725721-634728152 GCF_018294505.1 Triticum aestivum
GTCGCCTTCCCCGGCTCCAGGAGCCTGCGCCGCCCGACGCCGGCCGGCCGCTCCACCTCCGCCGTCCTTCACCCGACGCCGGCCGGCCGCTCCACCGCCGCCGCACCTCACCACGGCGAGCTCCGCCGTCCTCCGCCCGGCAGGGGCAAGATCCGGGCCGGATCCGGCCGCCCCTCACCGGCACCGGCCTCTTCCTCCCCACCGGCCGCCGCCCCCGCCATTTACGGCAAGTCTCCGGCGAGCTTGTGCTACAGTACCCCGGCGTGCTAAAGTACCACCTCAGATCCAGATCCGGATCTCGGTTGACTTTTTCCCTCCTAACCCTAGTTTTTCGAGCTTACTTTGACCAGTGATATCTCCACACCCGTATCTCCGTTTTGGACATATAGTATATCAAAATGTTCGTCTCGACGAGTACATTATTTCATTCCATTGCATCATTTTCATTTGAGTTCATCTTGCTGCCCGAAGTGCTGCTAGAAGGAGGCTTCGTGAGTTAATTGTCAGATCTGCTAGTTCATCTTAGACTTTTGTCATTTTTGCCATGATTATTGTGTGCATGATATGCCTGTGAGTCCTTCATATGTTTTGTTAAGCATTTTGTCTTCTTTCCAGAGGTGCAACCCATGCATTTTTAGGATGTGTGTGGTGACTTGTGCAAGCTTGCAAAGTGAGGCACCCGGTAAATCTGTTTTCAGGGACTTAGTTGTTTTCACTAAGTCTGGGATATTTTAGTTCATGATGCCATATGTTCAGCTTGTTTCCTAGTGATCCGTGCCTCTTTTGAGGATGATCAGTAAAGGACTTTTGTTAATCATGTTATGCTCTATCCATCCATGTCTTTCCTTGCTATTTTGGAGCACCCTAGCTTGAGTCAATCGAGCTCTACTTTTGCTTCGTTGTGATTCTGGGCAGATCGTCAACTCGTTTGCGATTTTGCCGGTGCTATTGTAGTTGATCCGTGCTTGCCACGCCATTGTTCTTGCCATGTCTAGCTAGCTTTTTTGTGCCTTCTTAATGGATATATGCTTGCCTTGCCATGACTTGCACTGTAGCGAGTGCATAGAGCTCGTTAACATGCCTTCGTGAGTTATATTTCAGCATGTCTCAGTTTTCACTGTCTGAAAACTGATTGTGTTTGAGCTATGTTCGTGTGCTCGTTAGTATATTTTGTGATCCCTTTTGGCCCCAGGTCACTTAGGGACTTTTGTTAAGCTTGTTGAGTAGCTCCATGCCATGTTCTTCTTTGTCATAATCAGGTCATTTATCATGTTGTTTTCCTGCTCCGAAGAGAGCATCGTGATCTGAAATTTCAGACTAGTGTTAATTTCACTAAGTCTGAAATCTGTTATGCATTTTCGTTTTTGCCATGCTTGTTTGAACCTCATAATGGATGTATTGGCCGTGGCTCAGTGCTAGTCTTTTGTTAAGCATCTTGTGTGCATTCCTGCCACGTATTTTGTTGTCATGTTTGGTGGCTGTAGCATGTTCATTTCATTGCATTTAGATGCCTACTTGCTGTAAATCGCAGACCGGTGTCATATCTTAAAACGCTTGCCATTTCCAAACCGTAACTCCGATTCCAATGATCTTTATATCGTTTTCAAGCGATTTCATCTCATCTTTCCAGTGGCACCCTTGGAATTCCAAGTTGAGGCCAGGTTCATGCATTTCCTGTCATATCTTGCATTTTGCATCCCGCATCGCATCCCGCATAGCATATCATTTCATCATATTGCTTGTTCTTGCACGTGGTTGATTGTATCTTTGTTGCTTGTTTGTCTTGTTTGGGTAGAGCCGGGAGACGAGTTCACTACCGAGGAGCCCGTTGAGTTTGCTTGTGAGGATCCAGTCAACTCTGATAGCTTTGCAGGCAAGATGATCATAACCTCGAAATCACTACTATCTTTGCTATGCTAGTTGCTCGCTCTTTTGCTATGCCAATGCTACGATGCCTACCTTTTGCTTGTCAGCCTCCCAATTGCCATGTCAAACCTCTAACCCACCTTGTCCTAGCAAACCGTTGATTGGCTATGTTACCGCTTTGCTCAGCCCCTCTTATAGTGTTGCTAGTTGCAGGTAAAGATTGGAGGCCGTTCCTTGTTGGAACATCATTTATTTACTTGTTGGGATATCATTATATTGCCATGTTATCTTAATGCACCTATATATCTGGTAAAGGGTGGAAGGCTCGGCCTCTCGCCTAGTGTTTTGTTCCACTCTTGCCGCCCTAGTTTTCCGTCATATCGGTGTTATGTTCCCGGATTTTACGTTCCTTACGCGGTTGGGTTATAATGGGAACCCCTTGATATTTCGCCTTGATTAAAGCTTTCCAGCAATGCCCAACCTTGGTTTTACCATTTGCCACCTACCCTTTTCTTTCCCTTGGGTTCTGCAGACTCAAGGGTCATCTTATTTTACCCCCCCCCCC
>NC_057806.1:634728423-634740427 GCF_018294505.1 Triticum aestivum
GGGCCAGTGCTCCTCTGAGTGTTGGTCCACCTGTCAGCTACCGGTGGCCACCAGGGGCAACTTTGGGCTGGCCTACCCGTACCTAGGACAATCTGAGTGTGCCCTGAGAAGGAGATATGTGCAGCTCCTATCGGGATTTGTCGGCACATTCGGGCGGTGTTGTTGGTCTTGCTTTAACCTGTCGAAGTGTCTTGAGTTACCGAGATACCGAGTCTGATCGGAACATCTTGGGAGGAGGTCTATTCCTGCGTTGACCGTGAGAGCTTGTCATGGGCTAAGTTGGGACTCCCCTGCAGGGATTGAACTTTCGAAAGCCGTGCCCGCAGTTATGGGCGGATGGGAATTTGTTAATGTCCGATTGTAGGTAACTTAAACCTTGATTAATTAAAATGAATCAACTGAGTGCGTTGCCATGATGGCCTCTTCTCGGCGGAGTCCGGGAAGTGGACATGGTGTTGGAGTTATGTTTGCGCAGGTTGTTCCTTCTAGCTTCTCGCTCGCGCTTGCCTCCTCTTATTGCTCTCCTTTGCGAATAAGTTAGCCACCATATATGCTAGTCACTTGCTGCAGCTCCACTTATATTTGCCTTACACATTCCTATAAGCTTAAATAGTCTTGATCGCGAGGGTGCGAGATTGCTGAGTCCCTGTGGCTCACAGATACTATAACTCCAGATGCAGGTCTAGGTGATTCCGCTCCAGGTGACGAGTATGAGCTCAAGTGGGAGTTCGACGAGGACTCTCAGCGATATTATGTGTCTTTTCCTGATGATCAGTAGTGGTGCCTAGTTGGGGTTTGATTCGGGCCTTGTCGCATGTTGGGTTTTTCTTCTATTTTGGCGCCGTAGTCGGGCCATGAGTGTTTGTATGATGGATGTTAATTATGTACTTTGATGTGACGTGGCGAGTGTAAGCCAACTATGTATCTCCCCCTTTTATTATATGTTACATGGGATGTTGTAATGATTGCCTGACTTGCGACATTGCTTTCAATGTGGTTATGTCTCTAAGTCGTGCCTCGACACGTGGGAGCTATAGCCGCATCGAGGGCGTTACACTCGGGTAGTGGGTCCCAAACTGTGTGTCTAGGCCGGATGGTAACAGGAGGCAGGGAACACGATGTTTTACCCAGGTTCGGGCCCTCTTGATGGAGGTAAAACCCTACGTCCTGCTTGATTAATATTGATGATATGGGTAGTACAAGAGTAGATCTACCACGAGATCAAGGAGGCTAAACCCTAGAAGCTAGCCTATGGTATGATTGTTGTATATGGAGTTTATTGCCTACGGACTAGAACCCTCCAGTTTATATAGACACTGGATAGGGTTAGGGGTACATAGAGTCGGTTACAATGGTAGGAGATCTTGAATATCCGCATCGCCAAGCTTGCCTTCCACACCAAGGAAAGTCCCATCCGGACACGGGACGAAGTCTTCAATCTTGTATCTTCATAGTCCAGGAGTCCGGCTGAAGGTATAGTCCGGCTACCCGAACACCCCCTAATCCAGGACTCCCTCAGTAGCCCCTGAACCAGGCTTCAATGACGACGAGTCCGGCGCACAAATTGTCTTCGGCATTGCAAGGCGGGTTCCTCCTCCAAGTCCTTCATAGAAGATTGTAAACACCAAGAGTAGTGTCCGGCTCTGCAAAATAAGCTTCCACATATTGCCACAGAGAGAATAATATTAACACAAATCAAATCTGCTGACGTATTCCGCAGTGCGCCATCACACTACAGCCAAGTTCTTCACTAAAATCGTTTTCACTTTTCCACCTCAGCGTGTTTTGCGAGGCGGTTTCCTTGGCATGTCTTGTCAAAGCAGAGATCGTGTGCCCCCCTTTTACAGGATTCTCATCAATATGGACGTGGGTAACGCAATCGTGCCCGTTAGCATGTTTTCTCGATTAAAGGCGAGTCCCAAACGGTTATGAGGAGGGCTCCTGGTATTCAACCTCTTATAAAGAGACCAGGGCCTTACTCCTTTTCTCCAATCCGAAAACAAGTTCGCCCGTCGCCTCGAGTTCCAACACCCTAGGCTCCAGATTCTGGGCGCCTCAGACCTTCGACAATGTCCGGTTCCGACCTTCAAGGCTGATGGATGCCCTCCTCCATCATGGAGGAGGACGTGCTAAAGTTGAGAGAGGCTAAGTTCTTGACCGCCGAAATTTCGCACAGGTTGCCTGCTCAAAGGCAGGCTATCCCCAGTCCCCAGCCCGGTGAGAGCGTAGTGTTCGTGTCTCACTTCCTTCGGGGGTTAGGCTTCCCGATGGACCCCTTTGTGAGGGGACTGCCATTTTATTACGGGCTGGAATTCCACGACTTAGCTCCGGAGTCCATCCTCCATATCTCCTCGTTTATCGTTGTATGCGAAGCGTTCCTCCGTGCAACCCCTCACTTCGGATTATGGCTCAAGACTTCCAAAGTGGAGCCGAAGATGATCAAGGGACGGCACGCAGAGTGCGGAGGCGTTGCTATAAGCAAAAATGCTGATGCTCCATGGCCCAAGGGCTCTTTTCAAGAGGAGCTAGGCTTGTGGCAACGAGAGTGGTTTTATATCACCGCTTCTCGGAGCACCAAGTGGGTGGCGCTTCCTGCCTTTCGCTCGGGTCCCCCACCACGGTTAGCGTCATGGGTTAACAGAGGGTTAGATTGGGGTTTTCCCAAAGACGTGCCCCTGTTACAGGGCCGAATTAAGGATCTCTTGGAAGGATACCTCAGCTTGGTCAAGGTGACGCAGGTCATGCTGATTGCCGAATATTGCCCGGCAAACGTTGCCCCCTTCGCCTGTGGGAGTTTAATCCAGAGGGACCGCGAGCTCTCCAGAACTTTATGGGCGCAACGCCCTCGGAGATGTATAGACTGTTCTTCGGATCACAAGAGATGTGTCTGGATTTAACCAAGGACGCATGGCTAAGCTGCAATCGCCTGGATACTCAAGTAAGCAACCTTATTCCCGGACCTTCTATCCGTATAATTGTCATAAACTTGCCCCTAAAAGAGCCGTCCTTTTAAACAGGAGTGGATAGCGAAGGCAAAGCTGATCAGGTGTCCGGCTCCCCTTCCTGAAACCAGGCCGGATCCTGTGCTGGTCAGGATGCTGGAGATAATGCCTTTGGAGGGGGAGGACAAGGAAGCTATGGCCTCCTCGAAGGCGGCTGCTCCGAAGGGAGGAACTGACAATTCCTCTCCTAAGGGGAAGAAGAGAGCCGCCTCTGACGACCCGGAAACCATGGCCTTGAAACGGGGGAGAAAATCCTCGTCAGAGGGTCCGACGCCGGGGAGTTCCTCGGCCGGACTACACCCTCAAGGGGATCGGCCCTCCAGCGAGCCGTAAGTGGAGAAAAGATTTTCCTTTTGAGGGACGAGGGAAGTCCTTGATTTATATCTGAGAAGATTAACCAAACCTTTATCTTGTAGCTCGGACCTCAGCCCTTCCCAGCAGAGCTCGTCTTCGGGGGATCTCCTTCTGGAGATGATGGAGAGCGAGACGCCTCCCCCTGCTGTGCCGCCTAGCAAGGCGGGCGACCCTGAGGTGTCGTCGCGGAGGGTTCCTCCAAATCTGGCAGGGCAGAAGGTGGCTATGCGGCCCCCCGAGGTTCTCCATGTCCGGCCTTCAAAAGAGGTCATGGGACGAGCCCGGCACCGTCTGGTGCTCGGCCGAAGGAGCTAAAGATTCTGCTGGGGCGAGCTTCTATCTCAAAGGAGCACCGCGCATTGATGGGCACGGTGATTGAAAGGATTTCATCCGTAGAGAGCGGATTGTATGAGGCCGTCAAAAGTTTACTGACGGGTGTCGAGGTGCATTGGATAATGTATACTTTTGTCAGTTGCGGATGAGTAATATGCGCCCTGTGTAGATAGTAGCCCCTGAGACTCTGCGCGTCGTCAAGAAATGACGGCACGCGGAGGATCATAATCCCAGGTCTAAGATGTCGCCTTTGAATGTAGGCGGCAGGGTGTCCGGAATCGAGCCGAACTGACGATTTTGCCGAACTAAAGCGGCGACTAGATGTGGCAGATGCCGACATCACGCTTGTCAATAAGCGGCTTGATGAGGCTCAAGGTATGTAATTCCTCGGGCGGCATCAGGTAAGAACAGTTTTATGCCTGTGTCTTACGATGTGTGTGCTTGACGCAGATGGTGCGGCCGCCGTGGAGAGTCTTAGGGAAGAACTTGCCCGAGCTAAAGAACAAGCCAGCAAAAGTGATGCGGCCACCAGGAAAGCCCTTGAAGAGCTGAGAGCCGAACAGGCTGCTCATTGCTGAAGCAAGGAAGAGATGGCCGAAAAGTTAAAAAGCGCTACAGACCGTTGCAGACTTCTTGAAAAAGAAGACCAGGCGAAACAGATGGACTTGGAGAAGGCCATCGCCAATGCCAAGGACGCGCGCTCTGCGATGAGATCTGCGAAGGAGGAGCTGCGTCAGGCCGAACAAATTGCGGCTGGAAAGCCCTTTATGCTGCGAAGGAAATTTTGTGATCCGAAGTTTGCTCTGTTGGACTGGATGTGGAGTGTGGAGGATACCTATCTGGACTTGGCAGCGAGTGCTGTTGACGCGATCGAACACTTTCGAGATCAGAAAGATCGCGAAGTGGAAAAGCTTTTCTGGTCGCAGTTTCACAATCCAGAGCGTCCACTGGCAGTAGATGATCGTTTGGCTCAATGGGCCGAACTGAATAGGTTGTCTGTACTCGCCATGAAGTACATCATGGGTCACCTGTGGCCGGGGAGATCGGAGCCGAAGAGTTATTTCAGCTTGGTGCAGCAATTCCTTGACGCGGTGCCGCGTATAAATGCAATGAAGAGGTCAGCGCTAGGATGGCTCTTGCCCGTGTTAAGACATACTGGGCAGAGATGGAGACCACCGTTGTTGCGTCCCGAGATTCGGACAAAAGCCGAGTACCCTCCGAGCACTATTTTCAGGAAGTTCTTGAAGGCGCTCGTGTAATAGAGATGCAGTGCCCGAAAGATGCTATGTTATGATAGCATATGTAATTATAAAGTAATATTTTGATAGGCTGTAGTGGCCTTTTTTATACTTGTGCCTCCAAGTATTGGGAACACCTCCTGTGCGGCCGTTTTAAGATATATATATATATATATATATATATATATATATATATATATATAGAATCTGAAAGATGGCAGTCGTTGGCTTCAGTCCCCACGCACATAGTGCGGGGGTGCTCGCAGAAGACGCATTTTCACACTTAACCCAACGTCTTGGTCCTACAAAGGAGGTGATAGCGTAGCGGGCCAGGCAACCGGACTATAATGCTTTAACACTTTCACTTAGCCATAGGAGCTTGACAGTGAGACTATTTAGGTAGCCCCTTGGTGGCAACTGCGCTCGTCCGAGTTCGGGGCGCGTATGTGCCTGACCGGGAAGTGGCCCTTCGTTAAAGTGGAGGAATCCGATAGATTCCGATAGGTCATCGAGTGGCTGACCAGTCTCACGCTACATTATGACAGTCAGTTTTCGGCTTTCTCTACTGAGGTGCTCGCCCGGCCGAACTAGGGCACAATCGCAGTAGTTCTCCTGGTGCTACCTTAGCCGATAGAGCGGAACGTAAGGTAGCCGAACTCAGGAGCCGGGCAACCCAACATTTGACCAAAGACATGATTCGGAGTTGATGCATATAATGCCAAAACTCGGGACGCCGAACACTCCCTAAGGTGTTTGGTCTTTATGAGTGCGGGCGAAACAACACTCTTTATTAAAAAAGCCCCTAGTGTCCAGGTACGTGCAAAATTTCTGACATGGCCACATGCCAAGACGCCAGCCTCCTCCTTGGTTATATCAGAAAGAAAAAACCAGGGGATGTGTAGCAATAGGAGACAGTAAAAAAGGTTTACGCAGGGTCTTAATCTAAAAAGAATCCTTTAGGATGGGTCCCTACTGCACATCTGCGCCTGTGTCTCCGTTGTGCCGTATCCTGGACGGGCGCCGCACGACGTTCATCTGTAAAAGAGAGGAACTGAGTTGAAAACGGGTCGTGCCGAAAAATTTAAAATAAGCAAAGTATAAAGTAAGATATATACGATTGAGCTTTATTGTCTCTTATTGTATATGCGTGGAGCCCCTAGTGCGGGGGTATATGGCTTCTAGGCCTGCATCCATGATGATTTTGCACCGAACTCGTCTATCCGCGTTCGTGGTCTTGAATGACCTATTTCGAAGTTTTTTGGCCGGTGAGGCCATTTTGCTATGGGGCTGTCAAAGCGGCCGCACAGTCCTCCGTTTGGGGAGGCGCACTTTAGTGCTTCCCCTTCAAAGAGATGATGCCTCGTGGACCAGACATCTTAAGCGTAAGAGATGCATAATGCAGTATTGCGTTAAAGCGAGCGAAAGCTTCGCGTCCCAGTAGTGCTTGATAGCGACTTGAGAACGGGACGATATGGAAGGTCAGCTTTTCGCGGCGGAGGTTATCGGCAGAGCCGAATATGACTTCGAGCCGGAGAAAACCCATACAATGGGTGTCTGGACCAGGTATTACCCCTTGAAAGGAGGTTTTGCTGCGGCGGATTCTTGCTGGGTTTATCCCCATGTGCTGGATTGTATCCTGATATATCAGGTTTAGTCCACTGCCGCCGTCCATAAGGACATTTGAAAACTGGAGTCCGCCAATTATTGGATCGAGTATCAAGGCAGTCCAGCCTACATTATTGATATTCCTAGAATAATCTAGCTGATTGAAGATGATCGGTTTTGACAACAAGTGGTAGGACCCTTTGGGGATGGGCCGTGTGGTGCGTACCTTTACGGGCGCCGCACGTTTTGTTATGTGAAGTGAGTTCACTGTTTTTACTTCTTGTGGGAAGTTCTTTTGTTTCCTGGTGCTCTGCTTTTGGGGTTCGTCCTCGTCTTTGCTTGGTGTGTCGAGCCCCTTGTGTTCGGCATTGAGTCTGCCGGATTGTTTGAAAACCCAACAGTCTCTGTGGGTATGGTTAGCAGGCTTCCCGGGAGTACTGTGTATCTGACATATCCTGTCCAGGATTTTATTTAGGTTGGATGGATCGTCCCTGTTATCCTGGGGGGGGGCGATTTTTCCTGATTTTCTCGTGAGCCTTTGAATCCGGCATTGACTGCCGTGCTCTTCGGACTTTTGTCCTTAGTCCACCGACGGTCCTTGTTGCGTCACGGTTTTCCGTTTCCATCCCTAGTTTCGGATGTACTTGGGTCGCTGGGGCTGCACCTTGCCAACCAGCTGTCCTCCCCTGCACAAAAGTGGGTCATGAGGCTTGTTAGTACGGCCATTGTTCTTGGCTTTTCTTGGCCGAGGTGTCTGGCGAGCCATTCGTCTCGGACGTTATGTCTGAAAGCTGCTAAGGCTTCGGCGTCCAGATAGTCGACTATCTGATTCTTTTTAGTGAGGAATCTATTCCAGAACCGCCGAGCTGATTCTCCGGGTTGTTGAGTTATGTGACTAAGATCGTCTGCATCCGGAGGGCGGACATAGGTCCCTTGAAAGTTTGCTCGGAACGCATCCTCGAGCTCTTCCCAGCTTCCAGTTGTGTTTTCGGGAAGGCTTTTAAGCCAATGCCGGGCTGGCCCTTTAAGCTTAAGGGGTAGATATTTTATGGCGTGGAGATCATCTCCTCTAGCCATGTGTATGTGGAGGATATAATCCTCGATCCAAACTCCAGGGTCTGTTGTTCCATCATATGCCTCTATGTTTACGGGTTTGAATCCCTCTGGGAATTCATAGTCCAGGACCTCATCGGTGAAACATAGGGGGTGTGCGGCGCCCCTGTATTTGGGTGTGCCGGATTCTGATGATGGTTTCATAGCGTTGCTTACGAGAGCTTGCTTTCTTGGCCCATAAATGGACCTGACTGGGCCATGATGCGAATCCTTAAGTGGGTCGCATGCCGATTTAGGTGTGGCGCCGCTTGCCGCTTTATGGGGTCGTCTATCCGACCGTGTGGCTTTTTCATTTTTTGAATGTGAGGGCTCTAGGGCCTCTTCGTCGAATTCAGGCAGTAGCTTTCTTTTCGGATAGCTTTTAGTGCGGCGACTATCGCCGTACTTATCTGTGGTATTGATTACTTTGCTCCATCTAATCCGGAGTGCATCTTCTGCTGTTTTTAGCTTCCGCTTCTGCTTTTTTAGGCTGCGTGCAGTTGTAACGAGCCTCTCGTGGAGATTCTTCTGCTCCATAGGTTTATTCGGCGTGAGGTCGTCCGGAATGCCGTTTTCGCCGAGGGAGGGATGTTTGGTTTCTCTATCCGTGTTGCCCTGTTCGGACGGTTGCTCTAAGGCCTGCTCGTTGTCTATCGGCTCGTCCTGCTCTATGGCTGGGTTTTTGTCGAGGCGGGGCTTGGGTCGGCGTCTACGCCGATGCTTTGATTGCTTTTCGGGGGGTCGATCTCCTGTCCCGTCCCCTTTTTCCTCGTTGTCGCTTCCTTTAGGGGTATCGACCATGTACACATCGTGAGATGAGGTGGCTGTCCAATGCCCTATGGGCGTTGGTTCGTCGGTATCTCCTGCATCGTCATCCATGTTGTCGATGTCTCCGGAGTCGAAGTTGAGCACGTCGTTTAAATGAGCACTACGTTTGAATTTCTTCATCGTCCGTATCCCATCCTCGCTCACCGTAGTTCGGCCAGGGCTCTCCTGATAAGGAGAGAGACTTGAGAGAGTTCAGGATATCACCACAAGGCAAGTGCTGAAAGATGTCTACGGCGGTGAACTCTATTATCGGCGCCCAATCGGATTCGATCGGCAGGGGCGCGGGGGGGTCGGAGTTCGGAAAGGAGTCCGGATCCTCGGAGTCACGGATCATGCAGAGTGCGGGGCTAGCGTTCGGCTCGATCGCCTTTGAGATCGAAGCCCCCGAGGTGACGTCCAACCGCTCATCCTCGATTGGCGCAATAGGCTCCGAGTTAGGGGTCGGAACCGATGCGTGTGCGGCCTCCAGGACACTGTCCGGAGGCAGAGCTAGATCATGCCCCTCGAGATAGTGCGGCGCGCTTGGCCGTGGCTCAAACCCGTCGAAGATCAAGTCTCCGCGGATGTCAGCCGTGTAGTTTAAGCTTCCAAACCTGACTTGATGGCCAGGGGCGTAGCTTTCGATCTGCTCCAGGTGGCCGAGCGAATTGGCCCGCAGAGCGAAGCCGCCGAAGACGAAGATCTGTCCAGGGATAAAAGTCTCACCCTGGACTGTATCGTTGTTGATGATCAAAGGAGCCATCGGGCCTAAAGGCGACGACACAGAGGAACTCTCAATGAAAGCACCAATGTCGGTGTCAAAACTGGCGGATCTCGGGTAGTGGGTCCCGAATTGTGCGTCTAGGCCGGATGGTAACAGGAGGCAAGGAACACGATGTTTTACCCAGGTTCGGGCCCTCTTGATGGAGGTAAAACCCTACGTCCTGCTTGATTAATATTGATGATATGGGTAGTACAAGAGTAGATCTACCACGAGATCAAGGAGGCTAAACTCTAGAAGCTAGCCTATGGTATGATTGTTGTATATGGAGTTTATTGCCTACGGACTAGAACCCTCCGGTTTATATAGACACCGGATAGGGTTAGGGGTACATAGAGTCGGCTACAATGGTAGGAGATCTTGAATATCCGCATCGCCAAGCTTGCCTTCCACGCCAAGGAAAGTCTCATCCGGACACAGGACGAAGTCTTCAATCTTGTATCTTCATAGTCCAGGAGTCCGGCTGAATGTATAGTCCGGCTACCCGAACAACCCCTAATCCAGGACTCCCTCAGGTAAGTAACAAGTAACTCATGTTTATGTGTTTGCTTTGCATAAAGAATGCCTTACCCGCCGCTATCTTCTTCACCTCATCCAACTCCTAGAGGGTCTTCTGGGATTCGGCCTTGGCAGACTTGGCATTTTCAATAGCCACCGCGAGCTCGGACGCTCGCGTCTTTGAGTCAAGCTCCAAACTCTCATGCTTTTCCATGAGAGCCTGGAGCTCTTGCCGCACCTTGCCAACTTCGGCCTCATACTTCTCCCGCTCGGTGCGCTCCGAGGCTGCCCTCTTCTCGGCCTCGTCCAGCGCTTGCTTATGGGTTGCCACCTCAGACGTGGCCCCTACAATAGCCACGATAATCCTGTCATTTTTTGCAATTGCACCTTTTATATATATATTTAACCACGGTATTTCTTACCTTCATTGTCCTCGAGCTGCTTCTTGGCACGACCGAGCTCCTGCTCAGACCGCTCGAGGTTCTACTTTAGCATGTCCACTTCCGCAGTCAGTGCGGCGGATGCAAGTAGAGAAGCCTACATACGCATATTGACTCCTTTTGTTAGACTCCTGCGAATTTTATTTGATCCTCTATTCAGCTTTTCTTCCCGAACGCCAAACAGAGCATCAGGGGCTACTGTCTATGCGGTAATATTATTTACACATTCTTTACTTACCTCAAAGCCTGTCAAAAGGCTAGTACAAGCTTCAGTCAGTCCGCTCTTGGCGGACTGAACCTTCTGGACCACCGCACTCATATTGGCACGGTGCTCCTCGTCGATGGAGGCGCCTTGGAGCGCCTCCAACATATTGTCCAGCGCCTCCGGTTGGACGGGGGCCACCGGCACGGCGGACTTGCTCCTCTTGGAAGGAGGTCCCCCGCCGGACTCTGGAACCTTTGAAGGTTCCGAAGCGGTGTCCGTCCTAGAACCGGACTTGGAGCCCCGAGGGGTTTCATCCCCTTTACTCCTGGAGTCCGGGAGGTCGCCTTGCGGCGCCTCCAGGACCACCTCCTCCCGGCTTGGAACCTGTTGAGACAACACTTTGGTGTCATCCGTAGGGCGGGGGGAGGAAGCCGTCGGAAGTGAGTTCACATCTGACGAGTCCAGTGAGCCGCTCGACGACGCGTCGAGCTGGTCTTTGGGTGGGCTGCATAAACATATTCGACGTAAGGAAAGCTGTGCAATAAACGAATACTATGAATTACTCTGGTATCCGGATACTTACGATTTGGCCAGGGGCTTGTGAAGGAAATATGCCCTAGAGGCAATAATAGAGTTATTATTTATTTCCTTATATCATGATAAATGTTTATTATTCATGCTAGAATTGTATTAACCGGAAACATAATACATGTGTGAATACATAGACAAACAGAGTGTGACTAGTATGCCTCTACTTGACTAGCTCGTTAATCAAAGATGGTTATGTTTCCTAACCATGAACAAGGAGTTGTTATTTGATTAACAGGGTCACATCATTAGGTGAATGATCTGATTGACATGACCCATTCCATTAGCTTAGCACCCAATCGTTTAGTATGTTGCTATTGCTTTCTTCATGACTTATACATGTTCCTATGACTATGAGATTATGCAACTCCCGTTTGCCGGAGGAACACTTTGTGTGCTACCAAACGTCACAACGTAAATGGGTGATTATAAAGGTGCTCTACAGGTGTCTCCAAAGGTACATGTTGGGTTGGCGTATTTCGAGATTAGGATTTGTCACTCCGATTGTCAGAGAGGTATCTCTGGGCCCTCTCGGTAATACACATCACATAAGCCTTGCAAGAATGGCAACTAATGAGTTAGTTGCGAGATGATGTATTACGGACCGAGTAAAGAGACTTGCCGGTAAAGAGATTGAACTAGGTATGGGATACCGACGATCGAATCTCGGGCAAATAACATATCGATGACAAAGGGAACAACGTATGTTGTTATGCGGTCTGACTGATAAAAGATCTTCGTAGAATATGTAGGAGCCAATATGAGCATCCAGGTTCCGCTATTGGTTATTGACCAGAGACATGTCTCGGTCATGTCTACATTGTTCTCGAACCCGTAGAGTCCGCACGCTTAAGGTTTCGATGACAGTTATATTATGAGTTTATGAGTTTTCATGTACCAAAGTTAGTTCGGAGTCCCGGATGTGATCACGGACATGACGAGGAGTCTCGAAATGGTCGAGACATAAAGATTGATATATTGAACGGCTATATTCAGACACCGGAAGTGTTCCGGGTGATTTCGGAGAAAACCGGAGAGCCGGAGGGTTACCGGAACCCCCC
>NC_057806.1:634740647-634754881 GCF_018294505.1 Triticum aestivum
TCCTCCCCCTGGTCCGAATTGGACTAGGAGAGGGGGGGCGGCGCCCCCCTTTCCCTCTCCCTCCCCACTTCTTTCCCCCTCCTTGTAGGAGTCCTACTCCTACTAGGAGGAGGACTCCTCCTTGGCACGCCTATAGGGCCGGCCGGCCTCCTCCCCTTGCTCCTTTATATACGGGGGCAGGGGGCACCCCTACACACACAAGTTGATCCACGTGATCATATTCTTAGCCATGTGCGGTGCCCCCTTCCACCATAATCCTCGGTAATATTGTAGCGGTGCTTAGGTGAAGCCCTGCGACGGTAGTACATCAAGATCGTCACCACACCGTCGTGCTGATGGAACTCCTCCCCGACACTTTGCTGGATCGGAGTCTGGGGATCGTCATCGAGCTGAACGTGTGCTAGAACTCGGAGGTGCCGTAGTTTCGGTGCTTGATTGGTCGGGCTGTGGAGACGTACGACTACATCAACCAAACGCTTCCGTTGCGATCTACAAGGGTACGTAGATCACACTCTCCCCCTCTCGTTGCTATGCATCACCATGATCTTGCGTGTGCATAGGAAAGTTTTTGAAATTACTTCGTTCCCCAACAGTGGCATCCGAGCCTAGGTTTTATATGTTGATGTTATATGCACGAGTAGAACACAAGTGAGTTGTGGGCGATATAAGTCATACTGCTTACCAGCATGTCATACTTTGGTTCGGCGGTATTTTTGGACGAAGCGGCCGGGACCAACATTACGTGTACGCTTACGCGAGACCGGTTCTCCTGACGTGCTTTGCACATAGGTGGCTTGCAGGTGACAGTTTCTTCAACTTTAGTTGAACCGAGTGTGGCTATGCCCGGTCCTTCCGAAGGTTAAAACAGCACCAACTTGACAAACTATCGTTGTGGTTTTGATGCGTAGGTAAGATTGGTTCTTGCTTAAGCTCGTAGCAGCCACGTAAAACTTGTAACAACAAAGTAGAGGACGTCTAACTTGTTTTTGCAGGGCATGTTGTGATGTGATATGGTCAAGACATGATGCTAAATTTTATTGTATGAGATGATCATGTTTTGTAACCGAGTTATCGGCAACTGGCAGGAGCCATATGGTTGTCGCTTTATTGTATGCAATGCAATCGCCCTGTAATGCTTTACTTTATCACTAAGCAGTAGCGATAGTCGTAGAAACATAAGATTGGCGAGACGACAAAGATGCTACGATGGAGATCAAGGTGTCACGCCGGTGACGATGGTGATCACGATGGTGCTTCAAGGATGGAGATCACAAGCACAAGATGATGATGGCCATATCATATCACTTATATTGATTGCATGTGATGTTTATCTTTTATGCATCTTATCTTGCTTTGATTGACGGTAGCATTATAAGATGATCTCTCACTAAATTTCAAGATAAAAGTGTTCTCCCTGAGTATGCACCGTTGCCAAAGTTCGTCGTGCCCAGACACCACGTGATGATCGGGTGTGATAAGCTCTACGTCCATCTACAACGGGTGCAAGCCAGTTTTGCACACGCAGAATACTCAGGTTAAACTTGACGAGCCTAGCATATGCAGATATGGCCTCGGAACACTGAGATCGAAAGATCGAGCGTGAATCATATAGTAGATATGATCAACATAGCGATGTTCACCATTGAAAACTACTCCATTTCACGTGATGATCGGACATGGTTTAGTTGATTTGGATCACGTAATCACTTAGAGGATTAGAGGGATGTCTATCTAAGTGGGAGTTCTTTAAGTAAATTAATTGAACCTAAATTTATCATGAAACTTAGTACCTGATAGTATCTTGCTTGTTTATGCTTGATTGTAGATAGATGGCTCGTGTTGTTGTTCCGTTGAATTTTAATGCGTTCCTTGAGAAAGCAAAGTTGAAAGATGATGGTAGCAATTACACGGACTGGGTCTGTAACTTGAGGATTATCCTCATTGCTACATAGAAGAATTACGTCCTGGAAGCACCGCTGGGTGCCAGGCCTGCTGCGGGAGCAACACCAGATGTTATGAATATCTGGCAGAGCAAAGCTGATGACTACTCGATAGTTCAGTGTGCCATGCTTTATGGCTTAGAATCGGGACTTCAACGATGTTTTGAACATCATGGAGCATATGAGATGTTCCAGGAGTTGAAGTTAATATTTCAAGCAAATGCCCGGATTGAGAGATATGAAGTCTCCAATAAGTTCTATAGCTGCAAGATGGAGGAGAACAGTTCTGTCAGTGAGCATATACTCAAAATGTCTGGGTATAATAATCACTTGATTCAGATGGGAGTTAATCTTCCAGATGATTACGTCATTGACAGAATTCTCCAATCACTGCCACCAAGCTAAAAGAGCTTTGTGATGAACTATAATATGCAAGGGATGAATAAGACTATTCCCGAGCTCTTCGCAATGCTGAAAGCTGCGGAGGTAGAAATCAAGAAGGAGCATCAAGTGTTGATGGTCAACAAGACCACTAGTTTCAAGAAAAAGGGCAAAGGAAAGAAGAAGGGGAACTTCAAGAAGAAAAGCAAGCAAGTTGCTGATCAGGAGAAGAAACCCAAGTCTGGACCTAAGCCTGAAACTGAGTGTTCTACTGCAAGAAGACTGGTCACTGGAAGCGGAACTGCCCCAAGTATTTGGCGGATAAGAAGGATGGCAAGGTGAACAAAGGTATATGTGATATACATGTTATTGATGTGTACCTTACTAGAGCTCGCAGTAGCACCTGGGTATTTGATATTGGTTCTGTTGCTAATATTTGCAACTCGAAACAGGGACTACGGATTAAGCAAACACTGGCAAAGGACGAGGTGACGATGCGCGTGGGAAATGGTTCTAAAGTCGATGTGATCGCAGTAGGCACGCTACCTCTACATCTACCTTCGGGATTAATATTAGACCTAAATAATTGTTATTTGGTGCCAGCGTTAAGCATGAACATTATATCTAGATCTTGTTTGATGTGAGACGGTTATTCATTTAAATCTGAGAATAATGGTTGTTCTATTTATATGAGTAATATCTTTTATGGTCATGCACCCTTAAATAGTGGTCTATTTTTGTTGAATCTCGATAGTAGTGACACACATATTCATAGTGTTGAAGCCAAAAGATGCAGAGTTGATAATGATAGTGCAACTTATTTGTGGCACCGCCGTTTAGGTCATATCGGTGTAAAGCGCATGAAGAAACTCCATACTGATGGACTTTTGGAACCACTTGATTATGAATCACTTGGTACTTGCGAAGCGTGCCTCATGGGCAAGATGACTAAAACACCATTCTCCGGTACTATGGAGAGAGCAACATATTTGTTGGAAATCATACATACAGATGTATGTGGTCCGATGAATATTGAGGCTCGTGGCGGATATCATTATTTTCTCACCTTCACAGATGACTTAAGAAGATATGGGTATATCTACTTAATGAAACATAAGTCTGAAACATTTGAAAAGTTCAAAGAATTTCAGAGTGAAGTTGAAAATCATCGTAACAAGAAAATAAAGTTTCTGTGATCTGATCGTGGAGGAGAATATTTGAGTTACGAGTTTGGTCTACATCTGAAACAATGCGGAATAGTTTCGCAACTCACGCCACCCGGAACACCTCAGCGTAATGGTGTGTCCGAACATCGTAATCGTACTTTACTTGATATGGTGCGATCTATGATGTCTCTTACAAATTTACCGCTATCATTTTGGGGTTATGCTTTAGAGACGGCCGCATTCACGTTAAATAGGGCACCATCAAAATCCGTTGAGACAACACCTTATGAACTATGGTTTGGCAAGAAACCAAAGTTGTCGTTTCTTAAAGTTTGGGGCTGCGATGCTTATGTGAAAAAGCTTCAACCTGATAAGCTTGAACCCAAATCAGAGAAATGTGTCTTCATAGGATACCCAAAGGAGACTGTTGGGTACACCTTCTATCACAGATCCGAAGGCAAGACATTCGTTGCTAAGAATGGATCCTTTCTAGAGAAGGAGTTTCTCTCGAAATAAGTGAGTGGGAGGAAAGTAGAACTTGACGAGGTAACTGTACCTTCTTCCTTATTGGAAAGTAGTACATCACAGAAACCTGTTTCTGCGACGCCTACACCAATTAGTGAGGAAGCTAATGATAATGATCATGAAACTTCAGAACAAGATACTACTGAACCTCGTAGATCAACCAGAGTAAGATCCGCACCAGAGTGGTACGGTAATCCTGTTCTGGAAGTCATGCTACTAGATCATGATGAACCTACGAACTATGAAGAAGCGATGGTGAGCCCAGATTCCAAAAAATGGCTTGAAGCCATGAAATCTGAGATGGGATCCATGTATGAGAACAAAGTATGGACTTTGGTTGACTTGCCCGATGATCGGCAAGCAATTGAGAATAAATGGATCTTCAAGAAGAAGACTGACGCTGACGGTAATATTACTGTCTACAAAGCTCGACTTGTCGCAAAAGGTTTTCGACAAGTTCAAGGGGTTGACTACGATGAGACCTTCTCACCCGTAGCGATGCTTAAGTCTGTCTGAATCATGTTAGCAATTGCCGCATTTTATGATTATGAAATTTGGCAGATGGATGTCAAAACTGCATTCCTGAATGGATTTCTGGAAGAAGAGTTGTATATGATGCAACTGGAAGGTTTTGTCGATCCAAAGGGAGCTAACAAAGTGTGCAAGCTCCAGCGATCCATTTATGGACTGGTGCAAGCCTCTCGGAGTTGGAATAAACATTTTGATAGTGTGATTAAAGCATTTGGTTTTATACAGACTTTTGGAGAAGCATGTATTTACAAGAAAGTGAGTGGGAGCTCTGTAGCATTTCTGATATTATATGTGGATGACATATTACTAATTGGAAATGATATAGAATTTCTGGATAGCATAAAGGGATACTTGAATAAGAGTTTTTCAATGAAAGACCTCGGTGAAGCTGCTTACATATTAGGCATTAAGATCTATAGAGATAGATCAAGACGCTTAATTGGACTTTCACAGAGCACATACCTTGACAAAGTTTTGAAGAAGTTCAAAATGGATCAAGCAAAGAAAGCATTCTTGCCTGTGTTACAAGGTGTGAAGTTGAGTAAGACTCAATGCCCGACCAC
Organism: Triticum aestivum; assembly: GCF_018294505.1. Classification (NCBI taxonomy): domain Eukaryota; kingdom Viridiplantae; phylum Streptophyta; class Magnoliopsida; order Poales; family Poaceae; genus Triticum; species Triticum aestivum. The sequence goes on from NC_057806.1 coordinate 634,745,754, forward strand.
TGCAGAAGATAGAGAGAAAATGAAAGATGTTCCCTATGCTTCATCCATAGGCTCTATCATGTATGCAATGCTGTGTACCAGACCTGATGTGTGCCTTGCTATAAGTCTAGCAGGGAGGTACCAAAGTGATCCAGGAGTGGATCACTGGACAGCGGTCAAGAACATCCTGAAATACCTGAAAAGGACTAAGGATATGTTTCTCATATATGGAGGTGACAAAGAGCTCATCGTAAAAGGTTACATTGATGCAAGCTTTGACACTAATCCGGACGATTCTAAATCGCAAACCGGATACGTGTTTACATTAAACGGTGGAGCTGTCAGTTGGTGCAGTTCTAAACAAAGCGTTGTAGCGGGATCTACATGTGAAGCGGAGTACATAGCTGCTTCGGAAGCAGCAAATAAAGGAGTCTGGATGAAGGAGTTCATATCCGATCTAGGTGTCATACCTAGTGCATCGGGTCCAATGAAAATCTTTTGTGATAATACTGGTGCAATTGCCTTGGCCAAGGAATCCAGATTTCACAAGAGAACCAAGCACATCAAGAGACGCTTCAATTCCATCCGGGATCTAGTCTAGGTGGGAGACATAGAGATTTGCAAGATACATACGGATCTGAATGTTGCAGACCCGTTGACTAAGCCTCTTCCACGAGGAAAACATGATCAGCACCAAGGCTCCAAGGGTGTTAGAATCATTACTGTGTAATCTAGATTATTGACTCTAGTGCAAGTGGGAGACTGAAGGAAATATGCCCTAGAGGCAATAATAGAGTTATTATTTATTTCCTTATATCATGATAAATGTTTATTATTCATGCTAGAATTGTATTAACCGGAAACATAATACATGTGTGAATACATAGACAAATAGAGTGTCACTAGTATGCCTCTACTTGACTAGCTCGTTAATCAAAGATGGTTATGTTTCCTAACCATGAACAAGGAGTTGTTATTTGATTAACGGGATCACATCATTAGGTGAATGATCTGATTGACATGACCCATTCCATTAGCTTAGCACCCGATCGTTTAGTATGTTGCTATTGCTTTCTTCATGACTTATACATGTTCCTATGACTATGAGATTATGCAACTCCCGTTTGCCGGAGGAACACTTTGTGTGCTACCAAACGTCACAACGTAAATGGGTGATTAGAAAGGTGCTCTACAGGTGTCTCCAAAGGTACATGTTGGGTTGGCGTATTTCGAGATTAGGATTTGTCACTCCGATTGTCGGAGAGGTATCTCTGGGCCCTCTCGGTAATGCACATGACATAAGCCTTGCAAGCATGGCAACTAATGAGTTAGTTGCGAGATGATGTATTACGGAACGAGTAAAGAGACTTGCCGGTAACGAGATTGAACTAGGTATGGGATACCGACGATCGAATCTCGGGCAAGTAACATATCGATGACAAAGGGAACAACGTATGTTGTTATGCGGTCTGACCGATAAAAGATCTTCGTAGAATATGTAGGAGCCAATATGAGCATCCAGGTTCCGCTATTGGTTATTGACCGGAGACATGTCTCGGTCATGTCTACATTGTTCTCGAACCCGTAGGGTCCGCACGCTTAAGGTTTCGATGACAGTTATATTATGAGTTTATGAGTTTTGATGTACCGAAGTTAGTTCGGAGTCCCGGATATGATCACGGACATGACGAGGAGTCTCGAAATGGTCGAGACATAAAGATTGATATATTGGACGGCTATATTCGGACACCGGAAGTGTTCCGGGTGATTTCGGAGAAAACTGGAGAGCCGGAGGGTTACCGGATGATGAAGCTGTGTACCTAGGGTAGGGGCACGGACCTGTCCAAGGAGCCCTACCCAAGGACACCCCTGGAAGAAGTCACCTTTCAATCGACTTGAAGGTATCCCACTCGACGGTTTCAAGACATTCGACCAAGAAGCTGTCACTCGACCATGAAGCCAACCACTCGACTGCCAGGAGACCTAAAGTCACTCCGCAGGCAAACGGTCGACTATTAAGTAGTCTTTACGGTCATTATCACACTTTATTAGGGGCGTTACCAGTAACGCCCAACCTTAAATGTACCTTAAACCCTGCATCACTGAGGGCAGGAGAGGGCCGGCGAACTCTATATAAGCCACCCCCCTCCTTAGTATGAAGGGTTCGCACCTCTGTTATTCACACGCCAGTAATCCAATCGACCGCCTCCGGGCACCGAGATGTAGGGCTGTTACTTCCTCCGCGAAGGGCCTGAACTCGTACATCTTGGTGTGTTTACAACTTCCCAATAGCTGAGATCTAGCCTCTCCATACATACCCCCCTACATCATTGTCAGAGTTAGAACCACGACAGTTGGCGCCCACCGTGGGGCGGAATCTTAGCGCCTGATTGGAGAAGTTGCGATTTTTCTGATCCCTTTGATCATGGTTTCGTGCGGAGTTTTGGTGGAGGGCCGCGAGATCCGCCTCGGCGCGCTCACGTTCATCGCCGACGACTCCGCCTGGCTTCAGGAGGCGCCACTCGACATCGACGCGCTCCCCGTCCGCGGTGCGACGCATTTCCGCGCATGCGTTCGTGGCGTCCTCCTGTGGCAGCCGTCGACCCAGTATCGATCGGCCCCCGTATCGCCTCCCCGCTCTGTCTCCCACCGGCGCAAGCGCTTCGGTCGGTCAAGACTTCAGAGGTGGGTGAGGCATGCCGTGGCTCGCCAGTCGGCCGCCCCGCAAGTCGCGGCAATCGAGCCCGACGAATCCCTCTGCGGCCTGCTCGACCTGTCGACTGGCTCCGCAGAGACCGCATCCGAGTGCGACAGCAGCGACCCAGGGGCTGAGATTCTGGCGGTCGATGGAACGCACAGTCCTCCCGGTTTCCCTCGCGCTGATGGAGGCGCGGGTGGGGGCGACCCGTCGCATCCCCATGATGAGTATCTCCCTGAACCTCTCACGTCATTATAGCGAGAGGACCTTCGCCGCTGGAACATGGACGCACTCTGCACTCCTATCGTCGGAGAGACCCCCGAGGCCCGGGCCTTGGAGGACGCACGCTTGGCTAACTTGGCCGAGCGCACTCGACTGGAGAACCTCCAGCGAGCACTCAACGAGCAAGCGCGTCAGCAGGCTCCCGAGTCTAGTCGACGCCAGCTCTTCCCGCCGACGCAGGTATACCGAACCCCAGTTTAGAATTTGGCCGCCGCGGCTTGTATAGCAGAATCGATTTAGCCCCCCCAGTCGGAGGCTGGCAGGGGCTTGTTGCAGATCAGAGCATTGCTCCGGGCGGCGGGAAATCAGAATTCCGCTGTTTCTCAGTCACGGAATAGGATCCATAGTCGATCCGTTGCAACAGATACAGTCCAGTCGGCTCACAGCCCGAGGTCGCCCCCGAGGCGTGAGGGACGTGGTGACCGGCATGATCAGTATAGAAGGAATGAGCAGTATGATCACCGATCCGATCGTGATGATCAACGTCGAGTGCCAACCCCTCCCCCGAGGAGTGGGTCATATGCGCCTCGACATCGAGATGATAGGCGCCCTCATAGCGTTGGGCAGAGGATTCCATTCGACCCCAGGGACCCAGGCTTTGACGCGAGATCTATCCTCGTTCAAGGTTTGGTTGACAGGAACAGGGCTCATCGGGAAGGCCAGAACAGAGATGCGCCCGCCAGCAGCAGAATACGTGTTTCAGGGCCAGAGTGTTTTAGTCGAGCCATCAGGGCCGCAGTGATTCCTCTCAACTTTCGGTTGGCGACTGGAGTCAGCAAGTTCACCGGTGAGTCTAAGCCTGACACTTGGATCGAAAATTACTGAGTGGCTGTACAGATTGGCAGTGGCAATGATGAGGTGGCCATGAAGCATTTGCCTCTCCTGTTAGAGGGCTCGGCCAGAGCGTGGCTGAATCAGTTAGCACCCAGCAGCATCTACACTTGGGAGGATCTCTCTCGAGTGTTTGTCACAACCTTTGAGGGAACATGCAAGCGACCCGCAGGCCTTACAGACTTGCGATTTTGCGTGCAGAAGCCGAGTGAAACTCTGAGGGACTACATCCAGAGGTGGATCACTTTGCATGACACAGTTGAGAACGTACCGGATCACCAAGCAGTTTGTGCCTTTAAAGAAGGCGTCAAGAATAGAGAGTTGAACCTGAAGTTCGGTCGGACCGGAGAAATGTCCCTGAATCGGATGATGGAAATTGCCACCAAATACGCTAACGGAGAAGATGAAGATCGACTCCGGAGTGGCAAGCAGAAAGCAGTCGCCCAGGAAACCGGAGGCAATTCCAGTCAGAAGCAGAAACGGAAGGCCGAGCCAGCCGCCCCTGGGGAGGCCCTGGCCATGACCCAGGGAAATTTCAAGGGAAAACCCAAAGGCCCCTGGAAGCCCAAGAAAGTCAAGGATCAAGATGGAAATGATATTTTGGATCTGCCATGTCACATCCACACCAAGAAAGATGAAGAGGCTAATTTTATTAACCCAAAGCATACCACTCGACAGTGCCGGCTCCTGATCCAGCAGTTTCAGGGCAAACAGTCCAAAGATAAGGAAAAAGAGTCGGACAGAGTTGAGGACAAGGAAGATAGCGACGATGGATACCCCCAAATCAATTCCACCCTGATGATTTTTGCTGATGTCGAAAGCAAAAGTTGACTGAAAGTCATTAACCGTGAGGTGAATATGGTTGCTCTGGCGACACCCAGTTATCTGAAGTGGTCTCAGACTGCCATCACATTCGACCAGTCCGATCACCCTACGCACATTGCCACCCCTGGGAGGCAAGCTTTGGTGGTCGACCCAGTTGTCGAAGGCACTCGACTGACCAAAGTCCTGATGGATGGTGGCAGCGGCCTGAACATATTGTATGCTGAAACATTGAGCTTCCATGGATGGGCATTCCGATGTCCGGGCTCAGCGCTAGCAACATGAGCTTCCATGGAGTCATTCCTGGAAAGAAAGCCGAGTCACTCGGCCAGATTGCTCTCGACGTGGTTTTCGGTGAGTGAAAGAATTACCACAAGGAAAATTTCACATTTGAGGTTGTGGACTTCCAAAGTGCTTATCATGCTATTCTGGGCCGGCCAGCTTATGCACGCTTCATGGCTCGACCGTGCTACGTGTATCTCAAGTTGAAGATGCCCGGCCCCAGAGGTGTGATCACCGTTACTGGCAATCGGAAGAAAGCAGAGGAGTGTTTTCAGAAAGGATCGAAGATTGCTGACGCTCAGATGGCAGTTGTTGAGCTACAAGAGTACCAGAAGACTGCTGATCCGAGTGAATTGCTACGAGCCAAGAAGCATGCTTCAGAATCTGCTTTTCAGTCGTCCGGTGAAACTAAGCCAGCTCACATTCACCCGACCGACCCCGACGCTGCTCTCACTCACATCTCAACAACGCTCGACTCCAAATAGGAAGAAGCGCTCATCCAATTCCTCCGTGAGAACTGGGACGTCTTCGCATGGAAGCCTTCTGAATGTCTGGAGTTCCCAGGGGGCTGGCTGAGCAGCGTCTACGAGTCGACCCGAAGTTCAAACCTGTGAAAGAACATCTTTGACGGTCCGCCGTCCAGAAGAGGAAAGCTATTGGCGAGGAGGTGGCTCGGCTCTTAGCAGTGGAGTTAATCTGAGAGATTTACCACTCCGAGTGGCTCGCCAATGTTGTCATGGTCCCCAAGAAGGACAAGTCACTTCGCATGTGCATTGACTTTAAACACATCAATCGGGCCTGCCCGAAAGATCATTTCCCTCTCCCCCGCATCGACCAGGTAGTGGACTCGACCGCGGGGTATGAGCGTTTGTCTTTTCTAGATGCTTATTCAGGGTACCATCAGATCCGTCTGTATGCACCCGACGAGATCAAAACGGCTTTCATCACCCCATTTTGGTGCTTCTGTTATGTCACCATGCCCTTCGGCCTCAAGAATGCCAGAGCCACGTTCATGAGGATGATTCAGAAGTGTTTGCTCACTCAGATCAGTCGGAACGTAGAAGCATACATGGATGATATTGTGGTTAAGTCACGGAAAGGTTCCGACCTACTGACTGACCTTGCCGAAACCTTTGCTAACCTCAGGGGATACGATATCAAGCTCAATCCATCAAAGTGCACATTCGGAGTTCCAGGTGGAAAGTTACTCGGTTTTCTCGTTTCCGAACGAGGAATCGACGCCAATCCCGAGAAAGTTGGCACCATACTCTGGATGAAGCGCCCTGTGCGTGTACACGATGTCCAGAAGCTGACAGGTTTCTTGGCCGCTCTAAGTCGATTCATTTCTCGTCTCGGTGAAAAGGCGTTGCCTCTTTACCGACTGATGAAGAAGTCTGACAAGTTCGAGTGGACTCCAGAAGCTGACGCAGTGTTTGCAGAGCTCAAAGCTCTGCTCTCCACCCAGCCGATGCTTGCTGCCCCAATCAGTAAAGAGCCTCTGCTGCTGTACATTGCGGCCACGGGACAAGTTGTCAGTACAGTACTCACGGTCGAGCGGGAAGAAGAAGGAAAGGCCTTCAGAGTTCAGCGCCCAGTATATTATGTGTCTGAAGTTTTGACCCCTTCGAAGCAAAGATATCCCCATTACCAGAAGCTTGTATATGGGATCTACATGACCACGAAGAAGGTTGCACACTACTTCTCTGACCATTCCATTACAGTCGTCAGCGACGCTCCACTATCAGAGATTTTACACAATAGAGATGCAACTAGTCGAGTGGCTAAGTGGGCGATTGAACTCCTTCCCCTAGATATCAAGTTTGAAGCAAAGAAGGCTATCAAGTCCCAAGCAATTGCAGATTTCGTCGCCGAGTGGATTGAACAGCAACTTCCGATTCAAGTTCACTCGGAGCACTGGACCATGTTCTTCGATGGATCTAAGATGCTGAATGGTTCTGGTGCTGGGGTAGTATTGGTCTCCCCCCGAGGAGATAAGCTCAGATACGTTCTCCAGATTCACTTCGATTCCTCCAATAATGAAGCAGAATATGAAGCACTCTTGTATGGGTTGCGCGTGGCCATTTCACTCGGCGTCCGGCGCCTCATGGTCTACGGTGACTCGGATTTGGTGGTTAATCAGGTGATGAAGGAGTGGGACGTCAGAAGCCCAGCTATGACTGGCTATTGCAACGCAGTAAGAAAGCTAGAAAAGAAATTCGAGGGGTTAGAGCTTCATCACATCCCCCGACTGAAAAATCAAGCAGCAGATGATCTGGCAAAGATAGGCTCCAAGAGAGAAGCCATTCCCAGCAATGTGTTTTTGGAGCACATCCGCTCGCCGTCAGTCCAGGAGGATCCTTTCACAGAAGAAGCCCCGCAACCGAAAAGTGCCACAGATCCGACTGAAGCCGAAATTCCTGCTGTGGTCGACCTAGTCATGGAGGTCTTGGCTATCACTCCCGACTGGATAGTACCATACATCGCATATATCTTGAGGAAAGAACTCCCGGAGGACGAGGAAGAGGCTCGACAGATCGTCCGCCGATCCAAGGCCTTCACAGTCATAAAGGGACAATTGTATAGGGAAAGCGCGACTGGAATCGGTCAGAAGTGCATAACACCAGAAGAGGGTCAGATGATCCTTGATGATATCCACTCGGGGACCTGTGGTCACCATGCGTCCTCTCGGACCATTGTGGCTAAAGCATACCGAGCAGGATTTTACTGGCCAAGAGCAAATGAGATGGCAAAAGAGGTAGTCGACAAGTGTGGAGGTTGCCAGTTCTACTCCAACATGTCACACAAGCCTGCATCAGCCCTGAAGACCATTCCACTCGTCTGGCCCTTTGTCGTCTGGGGACTGGACATGGTCGGTCCACTAAGAATGGGCAGGAGCGGATTCACGCATGTGCTTGTGGCAGTCGACAAGTTCGCCAAATGGATTGAAGCCAAGCCTATCAAAAACCTTGATGCCAGCACTGCTATCGGTTTCATCAGAGAGTTGATATTCAGATATGGGGTCCCGCATAGCATCATCACTGACAATGGGTTGAACTTCGATTCAGACAAGTTCAGAGCTTTTTGCGCCTCTCAAGGCACACGAGTTGACTACGCGTCGGTCGCACATCCTCAGTCGAATGGACAAGCTGAAAGAGCAAATGGTCTGATTCTCAAAGGATTGAAGCCTCGATTGATGCACGATCTCAAGCACGCAGCATGCGCTTGGGTCGACGAACTTCCGTTGGTTTTGTGGGGGCTGAGGACCACCCCGAACCGGTCGACCGGAAGAACGCCCTTTTTCTGGTTTACGGAGCCGAAGCCGTCCTGCCGAGTGATCTACTTCACAACGCCCCCAGAGTCGAGCTTTATAACAAAGACGAAGCAGAGCAAGCATGGCAAGACGCAGTCGACCTCCTAGAGGAGGAGAGGGAAATGGCTATGATCATATCGACCATCTATCAGCAAGACTTGCATCGATTCCATGCCAGAAATGTGAAGAGCCGAGCCTTCCAGGAAGGCGATTTGGTCCTCCGAGTGGATCAACAGAAACCACACAAACTTGCTCCTACTTGGGAAGGCCCCTTCATCGTCACCAGAGTCCTCCACAATGGAGCGTATCACCTCTACAATGTTGATCACCAGATCAACGAGCCACGAGCTTGGAATGCGGAACTGCTCCACCCCTTTTACACTTGAGTTCTCCCTTGGACGAGATGTAATAAGAAAAAAAATTCTGCAGTTCATTTTTACCAAAGACAAGAGTGTCCCAATAATTGCTGTCACTCTTGTTTGCATACGAAATCCCCCAGTGGTTGACTTAGCTGCGAATCCGTTTCGCCTAAGTTTGAAAAATCCTACCGAGTGGAGAGCAATCCTCCCACTCGGGGGCTTAGCTGCAGTCCGGTGCTCGCCTAAGTTCTCCCACTTAGAGGCTTAGCTGCAGTCAGGCACTCGCCTAAGTTTGAAAAAATCCTACCGAGTGGAGAGCAATCCTCCCACTCGGGGGCTTAGCTGCAGTCCAGTACTCGCCTAAGTTCTCCCACCCAGAGACTTAGCTGCAGTCAACCACTCACCTAAGTTTGAAAAAATTCTACCGAGTGGAGAGCAATCCTCCCACTCGGAGGCTTAGCTGGAGTCTAGTACTCGCCTAAGTTCTCCCACTTAGAGACTTAGCTGCAGTCAGGCACTCGCCTAAGTTTGAAAAAAAATCCTACCGAGTGGAGAGCAATCCTCC
>NC_057806.1:634755355-634766926 GCF_018294505.1 Triticum aestivum
CAGGCACTCGCCTAAGTTTGAAAAAAAAATCCTACCGAGTGGAGAGCAATCCTCCCACTCGGAGGCTTATCTGCAGTCCAGTACTCGCCTAAGTTCTCCCACTTAGAGACTTAGCTGCAGTCAGGCACTCGCCTAAGTTTGAAAAAATCCTACCGAGTGGAGAGCAAACCTCCCACTCGGGGGCTTAGCTGCATCCCAGTGCTCGCCTAAGTGTTTAAAAATCCTACCGAGTGGAGACCAAACCTCCCACTCGGGGGCTGAGCTGCAGCCCAGTGCTCGCCTAAGTGTTTAAAAATCCTACCGAGTGGAGAGCAAACCTCCCACTCGGGGGCTTAGCTGCAGCCCAGCGCTCGCCTAAGTGTTTAAAAATCCTACCGAGTGGAGAGCAAACCTCTCACTCGGAGGCTTAGCTGCAGCCCAGTGCTCACCTAAGTGTTTAAAAATCCTACCGAGTGGAGAGCAAACCTCCCACTCGGGGGCTTAGCTGCAGCCCAGCGCTCGCCTAAGTGTTTAAAAATCCTACCGAGTGGACAGCAAACCTCTCACTCAGAGGCTTAGCTGTAGCCCAGTGCTCGCCTAAGTACAGGACACAACCCAATCCGCAAGTCGACTGCTACCTTCTCCTTCGGAGCTGCGCCGCAAATACAAGGTTATTCCGAGTGAAGATCAAGATCCACTCGACGAATCAAACCATGAAGATATTCAACGAGAAATCAATATCAGATAAAGCCTAAAAGGTCCCAGACCTCAGATCAAAGTACTCGAGCCCTCGGCTCGGCGGAGTTTAACGGTTACAAATCCACTCAGCATTCCGAGGCAAATTTAAAGTGAAGCATAAAAGTTTTTCATTCCTTAGGAGGAGGACTGGAAGGGGCGACGAACTCGTCCAAGTCGATCCCGTCTGCAATACGAGTGGCAGCAGCAATAAAAGTCTCCATGAAGTCTTGAAAGTTGTGCTTCCTGGTATTGGCAACTTGGATGGCGGCCAGCTTTTCTTCTCGCGCCTCCTTGCAATGGACGCGGACCAGAGACAGAGCGACATCATCACCACATCTAGCAGAAGATTTCTTCCATTCCGCCACTCGACCCGGGACTTCATCCAGTCGGACCATCAGGGACTCGAGGTCGTTCTGAAGCGTCGTTCCAGGCCAGAGTGATGTGTCGATCCGCGACATCGCAACCTTCAGCCGAGCAAGATAATCAACAACGCTGGTAACACGAGACTCCAGTCAGAGCACGTTCATAGCAGCCTCGTCCTTCATGAGAGAATTGGCAGGATCCAAGCCTGGCTCCACTCGACTGGTTTCCTCTTCGAAGCTCTGGCAGAATTCTGCAAACACGATTCAAGAATAAGACAGTGGCCGTACGCGGGCTCGGTAACTACAAGACAGCCGGGTTGGAATAATTACCTTCGAGCCTGACGAACAACTTCTTGGCGAGTCCACCGAGATAAGCCTCCAGATCTTTTACCTTCCCCGCCAGCTCATCCGCCTTGTCGTGCAAAGCCATCTTTTCTTTCTTCAGTCGACTGGCATCTCGGTTAGCTGTCTCGAGAGCACTTTTCAGTCTGGAATTCTCCTGTTCAAGAGTTTCGACCGAAGCCAGTTTCTCTTCTGCGAGCTTCATTTTGCTCGAGGCCTCCTTCTGTGCCTCTGCAAGATCTTGATCCTTCTTCTTTAGAGCTTCCTCCAGTTTATCTGCGGCGCGTCGAGTGGAACCAACATCAAGAATGGACAAGAAAGAAAAGCCACCCGTTAAGAATGGAGAACCTCACCAGCCATACCTTTTGCTTCTTCTTGCGCCTTCTTCAAATTCTCCTGAGCAAGCTTCAAGTTAAGGTTGAGCTGGATCTGCTGATTCTCCAACTTAGTATAGCGAGCTACAAGTTCGCAAGATTTCTGTAAAAAGAAAAATCAGTCGACAGACATCCAAGAACAAGTTGCTTCTGAGCAACCAAGAGACAATGATGACGTTTCTAAGACTACAGCCGAATCAAGAACATTCGACAGTAGTCTCGGGGACTACACCCAGTGGGTGCACTCAGCATGCCCCCACTATAAAAAAAAGTCGACTGCCCGCAGTCGACCGGATACAGTCCCATTCGACATGGCCTGACCAGACCGAGTGAAGAAATACAGCTACAGCAACACAATATAAAGACTACAGTCGACTGCCCACAGTCCACCGTAGTCTCGGGGACTACACCCAGTGGGTGCACTTAGCGTGCCCCCACTCGTCCAAGAATTGGCAGACACACCCAGTGGGTGTACAGATACAAAGACCTTCAGAAAAGAGATTCTTCAAACAGCATATCATAACAGACCAAGCGTTGAGTCGACTGACCTGGATGTTGCTCTGAAGAGCCGAGCTCGCGTCATAAGCTGCTTGGCTGGCCTCCCGAGCCACCTTCACTTGCTCCATCATGATCCCCGCCTGGCGTATAGCGTCTTTTGCAACAGCCGCTTGGTCCTTAGGGACGGAGTATGCGGCAAAAAGCGAAGACGGATTCGCAGTCGACGTCGAGGGCCGCACACTCGCCAGAGGAATGTCGAAGGTCACAGAAGCCCGAGTGGTGTCACCACCATCCCGAGCTACGGCCTCAGACGCCGGAGCGGATTGGGGGGTCTTGTCAGCCGACGCCCTCTTGTGCCTCCTCACTCTCAACGGATCGTTGTCGTCGTCATCCGGGAGGTCGATAACATGAGAAGGGGCTACAAGGGAAACATTCAATCGACCAGGGTTGCAATAAATGTTTAGTCGACTCAAAGCGGAACATCAGTAATCGTACCAGGGTTGGAGGTAACAGCATCCTCCATATCTTGGTCGTCGTCCTTGGCGGAGATCTCAGAAGTAGCAGCACTGCAAGCCTCGAAAGTCAGTCGGTTGGCTCAATGGATCGACCAAGGATCCGTCCATGGTCGACAAAGGAAAACAAGTTTTATTATTACCCAGAAATGGTGGGGACGGCCATCTTCATCTTGGGCAGAGCCTTGGGCGGCTTGGAAGGCGCTGCGCGTGGGTGCTTGGGAGCCTTTCCAGTCGGTGTAGGAGAAGAGGTCCGAGGGCGTTTCGACGACTGCCCAACAGGAGCAGTCGCCCTACCACGCTCCCGCGCTGGATCATGTGTGAGCTTGGATCGCCCCTCCGGGCGGGGGGGTTCAACCTCCTCCTCCTCCTCTTCGCTGGAGTCGACGTCGTCGCCTCCCTCTCCTTCACCGTCGGACTCCCACTCGCCTTGATCGTCCCCGCTCTCACCTCCGCTCGCCTCCCCTTCCTCAGTTGGCCCCTGTGCCACGTTGGGCGTCGAGTACATCTCAGTAGTTGCCTGAAAAACAACAGACAGGACAAAGGTTAATCGACCAACTCAAAGAAGACTAATGAAGAAAAACAAGATCTCGGTCAGGAGCATAAAGACATACCTGGTCCACGTCATACGAGTTGTCAAGTGGAATTACCCTCCTGGCTCCTCGGGGGTTGTCCTTGTTTCCTATGATGCTCGACAGCCACCCCTCCAGCATCTCATCAGTGACCTCCTCCGGGTGGACCCGAGTGGTGTTGTCGAGACCCGAGTACAGCCACATCGGGTGGTCACAAGCCTGGAGCGGTTGGATACGCCTCCGGAGGAAGACCTCCAGCAAATCCATACCCGTCACGCCCTCACGGACAAGCTCAACCACTCGACCGGCCAGCACTTTGACTTGGGCCCTTTCCTCCGGCGCCACTTTCAGAGAAGCAGGTTTTTCAGCTCGGTCGAGTGAGAAAGGGGGGAGACCAGTCGACTGTCCTGGGGTCGCCTGATCTTGACAGTAGAACCAGGTCGCCTGCCAGCCACGGACCGACTCCGGGAAAGTGATAGATGGAAAACAACTCTTTCCCCTCGTCTGGATCGCCAGGCCCCCGCACAGCTGGATCACCTGCGTCCTTTCATCACTCGACTTGGCCTTCTTGACCGATTGAGAATGGCAGATAAAGATGTGCTTGAAGAGACCCCAATGGGGGTGGCAACCCAAGAAACCCTCACACATGGAAATGAAAGCAGCGAGGTATACGATGGAGTTGGGAGTGAAGTGGTGAAGCTGCGCTCCGAAGAAGTTCAGGAAGCTCCGGAAAAAAGGATGGGGCGGCAGAGAAAACCTGCGGTCGACATGGGTAGCTAGGAGCACGCACTCACCGTCGCGGGGCTGAGGTTCGATCTCTCTCCCCGGGAGACGCGCGGCTTCGTGGGGAATGACCCCCCCCCCCTCGACCATGTCGTCGAGATCTTCTTGTCGGATCACCGACGGCATCTAATCGCCTTGGATCCAGCCTCGGGGCAGAGCAGACCTTGAGGAGGATCCGCCCCGAGCGGACCTCTTCCCTTTCCCCTGCGCCGCCGCCTTCTTCGCACGCTCCAGGGTGGATGTCTTGTCCTTCGCCATCGTCGCCGGCAAATCTTGCACGGACCCGCGGCGCTAGGGTGAAAACGGAGGTGGCGGAGGAACTCGCGAAGGGAGAGAGGAAGAAGGAAGCGCACTGTTTGTGAACCCCGAGCCGGCAACTTATAAGGGGCCGCTTCCGAGTGGCTGACTGGTAGGCCCAGGCTATCCAGTCAAATCCCGTAGCAGACACGCGCGCAGTACGTGGCGAAAAAGGCGACGCGAGGATCGAGGAGCTTCCACTTTATCGCTTCCGATTACTGCGGCCGCTCCCGTCCCGCGCGCTTCCCGAAATCCAAATCCCGCGACACCCGCGGGCCGCAGAACAACTTGTTAAAACAGAAGACCCCGCTCGCGCCGACACTCGGTATGTCACACATAAAGAATTTCACTCGACAAAAGGCCTGGAATGGATCAAGGCGACTGAAAGAGGTTGATGACGTCATCCGTGACGGTTGGCCCAAAACGAGGCGCTCACGTAGCCCAAAGAACCAGTCGGAAAGATCTCCAACTCTTTCCCCACTCTAACCTCGATCCATTCGGGGGCTAATGATGAAGCTGTGTACCTAGGGTAGGGGCACGGACCTGTCCAAGGAGCCCTACCCAAGGACACCCCTGGAAGAAGTCACCTTTCAATCGACTTGAAGGTATCCCACTCGACGGGTTCAAGACATTCGACCAAGAAGCTGTCACTCGACCATGAAGCCAACCACTCGACTGCCAGGAGACCTAAAGTCACTCCGCAGGCAAACGGTCGACTATTAAGTAGTCTTTACGGTCATTATCACACTTCATTAGGGGCGTTACCAGTAACGCCCAACCTTAAATGTACCTTAAACCCTGCATCACTGAGGGCAGGAGAGGGCCGGCGAACTCTATATAAGCCACCCCCCTCCTCAGTATGAAGGGTTCGCACCTTTGTTATTCACACGCCAGTAATCCAATCGACCGCCTCCGGGCACCGAGACGTAGGGCTGTTACTTCCTCCGCGAAGGGCCTGAACTCGTACATCGTGATGTGTTTACAACTTGCCAATAGCTGAGATCTAGCCTCTCCATACATACCCCCCTACATCACTGTCAGAGTTTGAACCATGACACCGGAACCCCCCAGGGAGAAGTAATGGGCCATATGGGCCTTAGTGGAGAGAGAGAGGGGCTGCCAGAGGTGGGCCGCGCGCCTCCTCCCCCCTGGTCCGAATTGTACTAGGAGAGGGGGGGTGGCACCCCCCTTTCCCTCTCCCTCCCCACTTCTTTCCCCCTCCTAGTAGGAGTCCTACTCCTACTAGGAGGAGGACTCCTCCTTGGCGCGCCTATAGGACCGGCCGGCCTCCTCCCCTTGCTCCTTTATATACGGGGGCAGGGGGCACCCCTACACACACAAGTTGATCCACGTGATCATATTCTTCACCGTGTGCGGTTCCCCCTTCCACCATAATCCTCGATAATATTGTAGCGGTGCTTAGGCGAAGCCCTGCGACGGTAGTACATCAAGATCATCACCACGCCGTCGTGCTGACGGAACTCTTCCCCGACACTTTGCTGGATCGGAGTCCGGGGATCGTCATCGAGCTGAACGTGTGCTAGAACTCGGAGGTGCCGTAGTTTCGGTGCTTGATCGGTCGGGCCGTGGAGACATACGACTACATCAACCAAACGCTTCCGTTGCGATCTACAAGGGTACGTAGATCACACTCTCCCCCTCTTGTTGCTATGCATCACCATGATCTTGCGTGTGCGTAGGAAATTTTTTGAAATTACTACGTTCCCCAACAGCTTGGCCCTAGGCGCCCACTCCTCTCCATCGCCGTCGGCGTCGGTGGAGCAGTCCGGAGGAAGGGTTTTCCCCTTCTTGGACCCTTCGGCCTCCCCAGTTGGGGTGGCCTTCCTTTTCTTCCCTTCCCCCGCTGGAGGGGGAGGGGTCTCTTGTTCCTCCTCCTCGTCTTCGCGGGAGGAGTGCGTCTTGGATTCATCGGATGATGAATCCGACACCTCCGAGCGTCGGGCACTCTTTCGAGTCCCCGTGGCCTTCTTCTTGACCTTCTTCTCCGGCACCACATAGGGTGCCGGAACCAGCAGCTTCGCCAAGCGAGCATCCGCTGGGCCTTCGGGCAAAGGAGCCGGACAGTTGATCTGTCCGGAGGTCACCTGCCAATCCTGTCAAAGGTAGGGGAGTTTAGATCCCGCATGGAGTCAAACTATGAAAAACTGATACCCTGTAAAAGGAAAAAATAGCTTACCGCGAGAGCGTGACGCTGCGCACTGAATCCGCGATCCTCAGTAGCGGATGCGGGAGCCTCGGCGCCCTTGAAAAGCACCTTCCAGGCATCTTCGTACGTCGTGTCAAAGAGTCTGCTCAGAGTTTGGTGCCACGCCGGGTCGAACTCCCACAGGTTGAAAGCCCGTTGTTGGCACGGGAGGATCAAGCGGATGAGCATAACCTGGACTACGTTGACAAGTTTGAGCTTCTTGTCCACCAGGGTTTTGACGCATGTTTGGAGTCCGGTTAGCTCTCCTTTTTTACCCCACGACAGGCCCGTCTCTTTCCAGGACGTGAGCCACGTTGGGGGTCCAGACCGGAACTCGGGGGGTGCGACCCATTCGGCGTCGCGCGGCTCGGTGATGTAAAACCACCCCGATTGCCACCCCTTCAGGGTCTCCACAAAGGAGCCCTCGAGCCAGAGGACGTTGGCCATCTTGCCCACCATGGCGCCTCCGCACTTTGCCTGGCTGCCGCGCACCACCTTCGGCTTGACGTTGAAAGTCTTGAGCCAGAGCCCGAAATGGGGGCGGATGCGGAGGAAGGCCTCGCACACGACGATAAACGTCGAGATGTTGAGGACGAAGTTCGGGGCCAGATCGTGGAAATCCAGGCCGTAGTAGAACATGAGCCCCCGGACAAATGGGTGGAGAGGGAAGCCCAGTCCGCGGAGGAAATGGGGGAGGAACACCACCCTCTCATGGGGCCTAGGGGTGGGGATGAGCTGCCCCTTTTCGGGGAGCCGGTACGTGATGTCGTTAGACAGGTATCCGGCCTTCCTCGGCTTTTTGATATGTCCCTCTGTGACGGAGGAGACCATCCACTTGCCTCCAGCTCCGGACATGGATGGAGAAGGTTGAGGTTGGGAGTGCGGACTTGGGCGCTGGAGCTCGAGTGCGCAAGAATGGATAGGCGAAGGAGGAAGAAGGCGTAGGTGAAAAGGTGGATCTTTATCCCCTTATATGGGTGGACGCAGCTACATGTCCCCACCAGCCTGATAAAACTCGCTTATCTCCAAGCGCCGTAATCGATGGCGCGATTGGGTTACCCACGACCGTATTGATGAGAATCCCGGAATAAGGGGACATGATCTATGCTTTAACAAGACGTGCCAAGGAAACCGCCTCGCATAACGCGCTGAGATGGGACAGTAAAACGGTTCGAATGAAAGCTTGGCCGTGGTGTGATGTCACACTACGGAATACGTCAGCAGATTAGATTTGTGTAAATATTATTCTCTCTATGGCAATATGTGGAAACTTATTTTTTAGAGCCGGACACTATCTTTCTGTTCAAAATCTTCTATGAAGTACTTAGAGGAGGAACCCGCCTTGCAATGCCGAAGACAATATGTGCGCCAGACTCGTCGTCATTGAAGCCTGGTTCAGGGGCTATTGAGGGAGTCCTGGATTAGGGGGTGTCCGGATGGCCGGACTATACCTTCAGCCGGACTCCTGAACTATGAAGATACAAGATTGAAGACTTCGTCCCGTGTCTGGAAGGGACTTTCCTTGGTGTGGAAGGCAAGCTTGGCGATACGGGTATGCAGATCTCCTACCATTGTAACCGACTCTATGTAACCCTAACCCTACCCGGTGTCTATATAAACCGGAGGGTTTTAGTCCGTAGGACAACATACACATCAACAATCATACCATAGGCTAGCTTCTAGGGTTTAGCCTCCTCGATCTCGTGGTAGATCTACTCTTGTACTACCCATATCATCAATATTAATCAAGCAGGACGTAGGGTTTTACCTCCATCGAGAGGGCCCGAACCTGGGTAAAACTTCGTGTCCCTTGTCTCCTGTTACCATCCGGCCTAGACGCATAGTTCGGGACCCCCTACCCGAGATCCGCCGGTTTTGACACCGACATATTCTTGCAAAAAAGTAAAGATATGGTGTTTGATAACATAGTAGGTCGAGCAAAGTGTAGAGGGAGCAATGAAGCACCATGGTGTCGGTTATGAGCATCTTGCTAATGTGTGAGTACAATACAGTATTCATGTGTGGACTGACAAAGCGTAACCCTAAATACCCCTAGTGCCTATATAAGTCAGAGGGTTTAGTCCGTAGAGGGACATTCATACATTCATCATCATACCTCTAGGGTTTAGACCACAACTCACGATCTCGTGGTAGATCACCTCTGTACTTTGATACTCTCATAATATAAGCAAGAGTAGAACATAGAGTTTTACCTCCATAGAGAGGGCCCGAACCTGGGTAAACGACTGTGTGTTCTTCCTCTTGCTACCCATCTATCCGGACTAACAGCTTGGCCCCCCTACCTGAGATCTTCCGGTTTTGACACTGACATTGATGCCTCAGACTAACATAATCCTCTATAATCTATCCCTCTGGTGATTACCATAACCACCATCATGACACTTCGATTTCACATTCACTAAGTTTTGAAGATCTGAAACATCTACCATGTAAATGAGCTAATTGAACTGGCAACATCGCAGACCCAGCAACTTTTGTGCTGGAGCATGAAGACTGAAGAAGAGCACTTGGGAGGAGCGTTCCTATAAAACCCTCGGTTACAATATTGCACTAAATCATCATTGCCAATAGCAACTGTGAGCATAATAGCATCTAGTGTCAGTATCAGCAACTGAATTAATTAGCTACTGACTAGACGAATGGGCGAATTAGGCAAGCTAATTCTTCAGAAAGCCTCCAAATCAAGATCAAACTCAAACTCATCCTTGCCGTTTGATTCTCCGGAGAGCCAGAGCTGCTTCCTGATCACAAAGCAGTTCCTTGTCATCTGGAGTTGCAGCATTGAGCGCTACCGGTCTGTAGCTTGCTCCACAGGCAGATCATGTGCTGCGGGGACTGGTAATGCGCGGTGTAGTAGAATGCGGACTGGTAGGAACTTGAAGTCGCACGAGTGCTCCACCGGCTTGCGAGTCCTGCTGAACTTGTGAACCCTCATGCCCATGCTCACATCGTCAGGCTTGCTATCTACTCTCTCCACTAGGACCAAAATGCACTTGGTTAGGGTCTGCCCTGAAGTTGCTTTGTCTTTAGCTTTTGATGATTGTAATGATCTTGTGATTGAGTAATACAAGTTTTCACCCGCAAAAAAAAAGATTATGCATGACGGGAACAATGGAGTATACACCGAACATTTCCTTAAATGGTTTTTTTTTGCATTACAATGTACACAAAGATGTTACCTCGAATCCAGAATTATTTTCATTAAGAGAACCCACACCTGCTCATCTAAGTTCCACATTCAAGCTGTCGAGATAATGGATTCTCAAAAAAAAAAACTCTAGAGGTAAGGATATACTTCCTCCGTCCCATAATATAAAAATATTTTTGACACTAGTGTAGTGTTAAAAACGTTCTTATATTTTGGGACAGAGGGAGTAACTTTATCGGTAAGAGAAAATCTACCATGGCATGGAACTGTTTTGATAAATAAAATGAAAAAAAAAGGTCACCGAACAATGCTGCTTCCATTCTCTTTTTTTTTTCTTTGAAGGAAGCCCAAGCTGGATCCTGGATATACCGAACGCTCCGTAGAGTTCGTACTCCACTCTTCCCCATCCAAACCCTCGCCTCCGCCGCACACTACCGCCGGCGGCGGCGCTGATGGACGAGCTCCTAGAGGATCCGGTTTCCCGCCTTTTGCCGGAGCTCGTCGAGGAGGTGTTTTTCCGCATTCCGCCGGACGAGCCCGCCTTCCTCGTCCGTGCCTCCGCCGTCTGCAAGCCCTGGCGCCGCATCCTCGCCGGTTTGGGCTTTCGCCGCCGCTACCGCAAGTTCCACGGAACACCTCCCGTCCTGGGGCTCTTCCAACACGGCGACTGCCTACTTCGAAAGGGATCCCGCTTCGTTCCCACCTCCGCCCTCTTCCTTGCCCAGCCCGACGACCGTCCCGATTGGTTTGCAATGGACTGCCGCCATGGGCGCGCCCTCTTTGCTCACATCCGGAACACCTCTGTCCTCATGGTCTTGGACCCTGTGACGGGCCACCAGCGCCGCGTGCCCTCGACACCCAAGTACCTGCTCAGCTTCAGTGCGGCGGTGCTCTGCGCCGCACAAGGCTGCGACCACCACGGTTGCCAAGGAGGGCATTTCCGTCTGGCCGTCGTGACCACCGATCAGCGGCAAGGCGTCACATCGGGCTGGCTGTACTCGTCGGAGACTCGCGTGTGGAGCGAGCTCACCTCCGTTCACCACCCCAATGCCAGGTATACCAATAACTTTGGTGCGCCCAGCGTCCTTTTGGGCGATGCACTCTACTTCAACATTGGTGGCATCGTGGAGTGCCAACTTGGCACACTCCGCTTGTCAATGTTCGAGAAGCCGATCAATCGCGGTGGGCGTCTCATGACGGTGGAAGAGGGCAGGCTGGGATTCGCTGCCGTGGTTGATGTCACAAATCTAACCCTATGGTCGTGGGAGACCGGACCCGTGGGAGCCATTGGATGGGCAAAACTCAGGGTAATTGATCTCAAGACGCTGCTCCCAACATGTGAGTTTGGGCTTAGGAGGTGGGCAAATGCATTGGTGGTCAGTGGCGTCGCGGAGGGCACCCAAGTCATTTTTGTGAGAGCACGTGTTGGTTCTTATATGGTTCATCTCAAGTCAGGGCGAGTCAAGCCGGTGTGTGCTTCTTCTGACATAAAAATATTTCCCTACGTGAGCTTCTACATCCCAGGTACTATTATTTATGTGCATATACATAATGCTGTACAATTCCTTGTTACAATGTTTCATTGGCACTTAGCAACATGGAATGAAAATATGTTTCTTAGCAAGTAAACTTTAGACATGACGACATGCATCTGTGCTCAAGAAAGAGAGATGTTCCTCTGGATTACAGGAACATATATGTTCTCTTAAACGTCTGGATTTACCGTGTGTGTGTGTGTG
>NC_057806.1:634767248-634781706 GCF_018294505.1 Triticum aestivum
GTGTGTGTGAGCCTTGTCGGTCCTTGTGATCGGTGAGTAAGCAAAATGTACATTCAGTTGAGCCTGGTTCGTCAATCAATTGATTTGATGTTGTGATTTTCTTGCATTTATGCAGCAATGGAAGCAGCTTGTTTTGGCAAGGGGCAGTGAGCTGGTGTTTCACGTCTTTCTCAAGCTCAAGTTAATGGAGCAAGCTCTTGTGGATTAGTCGGGAGGTGATAGTAGTAGCGGTGATGTTAGATATGGCACAAATTCAGCTCTGGAGCTGTGTAGGGACTTTGTTTAGGAAGCTTTTGTTCTGTAGTAACTTTGTTTAGATATTTTAAGAAAGTTTTTGTACTGCTGGTCTTACTATTGTTGTATGGAACTTCGTTTGGGAAGATGTTGCTGTTGTGCTTGCAAATTGTAAGAACTTTGTTGAAGAAGTTGCTGCTGCCGTGCTTGCAATACTTTTCAGTCACTCTGTTCTTGAGAATGGTGACAACAAGCTACATACTTGTCAGGATAACCAGATTTGCAGGTGGAATCGACAATACATACACTACACAGGAGCAGCAGCTATTATCTTCTATTCTCTTTTTCTAGAAGAAAGGCTTAACCCGAGCTCGAGATAGGGCTCGAGCCTAGCCCCACTTTGAATTTCCGCTGAACGGAAGGTGCGGTTTCTGAATGCACAAAACAATGGACTGGTATAAGAACAGCCGATGTACAAGTGGGATGAACACGCCGTCAGTTCCTAGATCAAAAATAATTGACACATGTACATAGTGTCAGCAATTCAGCATCAACAGCTGAATCAGCCACTGGCCAGAAGAATGTGCGAATAATCCTCGCTGTTTCATTCTCCGGAGAGCCAGCGCTGCTGCTTAATTAGTACTGTACCAAGCAGTTCATTGTCATCTGCTAATTCAAATCAAACTCATCCTTTCTGTTTGATTCTCCGGAAAGCCAAAGCTGCTTCCTGATAACCAAACAGTTCATTGTCATCTGGAGTTGCAGCATTGAGCGCTACGGGAATGCAGCTTCCTCCAGAGGCAGATCATGTGCTGTGGCGACTGGTAATGCGCGGTGTAGTAGCCGTCGAAGCTGAGTCCTACCGGCCAGCTGAGTCCTTGCTGAACTTCTGAACCCACATGCCCGTGCTCACATCGTCAGGCTTGCTCTCTACTCTCACCACTTGGACCAAAAGTGATTTTGAGGCAAATGTTATGCATGGCGGGATCGAGTTAGGGTTGCGTAAGTGGCTGACCGCTGTTGCGGCCAATGGACTTCCTTCCGTTAAGTTGAACAGATTAAACGCTAAGCAGAATCCCCATCACAAAACTTTGCTGGAAAATGCTACATTCCTCATTCTGATGGTCCTCCAAAAAAGTTTGGGAGCTCGCAACGCTTTGGTATTCAGATAGACTCAAGTGCACGTGCTCACTCCGCTAGTGTTGAAGAATATGCCATGCATTAGGATGTATAATCGTTGAAGAAGATTTGCTTCACCGTCCATGCTTTTCTTCGGATCGGTATGCGGAAGTGCTGGATTGGTCCTACACGATTTAGGAAGATGATTTTTTTGGTTACAACTTACGCAAAGATATTACCTTGATGCACAATCAAGAGATGACATGTGTCATCAGTGGAATATAGAGCGAGATACAACTCAGAGGAAACAAATGCCTTTAAACCCTATAGGGGTTACGGCAAGGGGGTCCTTTATCCTCTCTTTTTTTCTTCTTTGCACGGAGGGATTGACATCATTGCTGAAGAGAGTGAAAAATCTTATGGGAGTGAAGCTATGAAGAGATGCACCAAGCACTGACCTAAATATGAAGGCTCAAGTTTGTTCTATACTAAACATTATGAGTGAAGCAACGAATGACAAATATTTGGGGTTGCCGACTACCTTAGGGTTGGATAAAAGTGACGGCTTCCAATATTTGATTAATAGTCTCATTCAGAGATTGACTGGTTAGAAAGAGAAGATCCTATCTTGAGGTGGGAAGGATGTTTTAATTAAGTCGGTTGCACAAGCAATACCAACTTATGCAATATCGTTCTTCAAAATTCCTAAGAAAACTTGCAAAGGAATTACTGATGTGATGTCACAATTTCAGTGGGGTGATGATGCAAACCACAAAAGGATGCACTTGTTCGCTTGGTGGGAAATGTGTATCCCCAAGAAAAGGAAGAACGGGATTTGGGGACATTCATTGCTTTAGTCTCACACTTCTTGCTAAACAGGCATGGCGATTGATAGATAATCCTGATTCTTTATGTATGACAATTTTGAAAGTGAAATATTTTCCGGATGA
This sequence comes from Triticum aestivum, assembly GCF_018294505.1. Lineage (NCBI taxonomy): Eukaryota > Viridiplantae > Streptophyta > Magnoliopsida > Poales > Poaceae > Triticum > Triticum aestivum. The sequence continues at coordinate 634,769,552 of NC_057806.1, forward strand.
TGACTTAATTAATGCCACTTTGAAAAAGAAATCCTGCTACACCTGGCAAAGTGCGATGGCGAGAGTTAACACGATCAAGTGTGCTCATATTTGGAGGGTTGGTAATGGAGAAAAAACAAATATATGGGAAGATTCCTGCATACCACAATCCCCTACAAAAATGGTACTTACTAGTAGATGTAATCATCTCATCTCACAGGTGTGTGATCTGATTGACCCATCCACTGGAGAGTGGGACGTTCAACTCTGTGTTGATGCCCAAATAATCATATCATTACCCCTTATGATGCATGAAACTAGAAATTTTGTTTCTTAGAGTCCCTCTAAGAATGACTTGTTCACTATTTGATCCTAACTCACTGCCTGATGATGTTGCCGTCGTGTTAAGGGATGGCAAACAAAAGTTCATATTAGCGGCAAATTGTTAAGATGCTTTTATAGTAGAGACCCTATCCTTGAGGTTTGGTCAGAATCCGGCATGTAAACGTGGGAATAGTTTGTAATCCAGACTAAACCCAGCCCAATCCATGCGTGTATAAGTCCAGCAACCAAACCAGATTAGACCAAACAGCAAAGGGTGCAATCCAAACCAATCCAAACTGTACATATTTTCAATCCAAACCAATCCAGATCATTCTCTATATACAGTTTATATACCCGAAGTTTCAAACCATGGGCGTGTCCAGTGTCTGATTACTGCCGTAAGAGAGGCGTCGGGCGGGTAGTTAGCTGCTGCCGCATGCCTACTAATTTCCATCGCTGTGACCAATGAAACATGCATGCGTGCATGTGGATTGTAAAGCTAGCCACGCACTCACAACTGATTCACCATACCTACAACAAATGGATTCACTATGCTCACCAATGCGTGACGGGAAGCCTTAAACCCCCTTAAATGCCTGGGCGGACGACTCGGTCACTGACCGATCCAAAAAAAAACCCTGAAGACGTGGCAGACACGGGTGACACAGATCTACAGACGAAACAGCAGGCAATTCTCGATTCATTTCTGTCGGAGACGGAGGCCAACCGCTGTATCCAGACGGAACAGAAAGCAGACGTCGACGAGATGCTTGCCTCTAAAAGCATCTATAGCCCGGCATCCCAAACCCGCCTCATACGCTCGGGCGGGTCACTGACCAGTCATGAATTTCCGACCCAGACGGGCACCTCAAACGGGCCTTAAATGCTCAGGCTGACCGACACCCCTCATATTTTAGCCCATAATATGAGTATGGGGCGTCCGGGCGCGTCCACTCCGTAGGACTGACGATGGGGTCCCACGCAGACTCGGCCGAGAACTTGGAGGTCCGAAGGATGCCACTGTCGTCGTCGTGGTGTGAACGTCGGGTGGCGCCGCTTCGGCTCACCGCCCAAGGCCAAATCCGGCTATTTAAGCCGGCCGGCGTCCCCCAACCCTAGCACATCCACCTCCTCCTTCTCTGTGCCGCCACTCGAGCCCGTCCGCCGCCTCTCGCCCGCTATCCCACGCTCTCTGGCATCGCCATGGTCCGGCGGCTAATCAACACGTACGCTATGCTCACGCCGGAGCGCCGGAGGCAGATCAAGGAGGCGGTCTAGGCAAGGCGCGCCGCCCGCATCGCTGCCGGGATGCCTCCGAACTCGATGAAGCCGGAGGAGGAGGAGGAGGAGCAGCCGGGGGAGGAGGGAGAGCTGCTGCCGGAGCCGATGGGGGTGGCGGATCCGGAAGAGGACGAGGTGGACCAGCCTGCTCCGGGGTTCAATATGGCGGAGGAGGAGGCGGAGTTCACCGTCCGCAAGCCGCGGAGATGGCGGAGCAGCAGGCCAGCCTGGAGTCCATCCAGGATGAGGCCTATGTGGAGGCCTACTGACAGTTCCTCCTGCAGTACCAGACGGCGGCCGACGCGCTCTTCGCTGAACTCGATGCGGAGATAGGGGAGGAGGAGGCCGGAGCGGAGCAGTTGGAGGCTAGGCGTCGGAGCTGCAGCTGCTGCCCATGCTGTCAGAGCCAGGCACGAAGATTGTCGACATCTCCGATGAGGAGTAACTAGATCATCTATGTATACATACTTCCCGTGTTCCTAAATATGAGTTTTTTAGATTTCAATAGAAATTATTATGTATATAGACATATTTTAGAGTGTATATTCTCTAATTTTGCTCTGTATGTAGTCCGTAATGAAATCTTTAAAACAAGTTATATTTAGGAACGGAGGGAGTAGGTTTTATGGTTTGCATGCTTTTATGAATTTAAGAATCTAATATGAAATGTCCGGATGCAGAGGAATGTCCGGTCCCTATCCGCGGACGTTTAAAAGATCATATTTGTCATGTGCGGTTGTAGATACTCTAGGCCGGTACCTGCTCTACACACAGCCCTCAGCCCGCCTTTTTTATATTCCTAGTGCACGACCTGAGCCCGTAGACGGTGGTTTTGGTTCCGCCACGCCGCCGTGTCCGTGGTCCGGGCAGTAACAACGAGAGGACGTTGCCATTACGATGCGAACCGTGAGGAGGAGAAGCTGGTGGCCGATTTGGTTCGTAGTCAATGGGTTGAAATAGTTTGGGATTGTTTGGTGTGTGACCAGACCGAACCAAACCAAACCAGTAATAGGAATAATCCAAATCAAACCAACTTACATTAGGAACTCAGCCCATTTTATCCAAACCAAAAGAGTCCAATAGGAAAACTGATCCAAAATTGAAGTTTGAGTCCAAACCATTCCCAGGTCTAGGCGGCATGCATTAGCTGATGCAACAGACTTGAGATCAACTCATACAATATAGAAGTGATCACTACCATGAAAGTGGGGGACTCGTCGTCTGTTGCAACTTGCAAGTGTTATTTTTTTATGATTGTTGTTTTATGTCCTTAGACTTTACTCGTATAGTTGTGAAAACTGTATTAGGGAAACAAATCATGTTGCACATAAATTAGCTAGATTGGCTAGATTTTTCTCTCCTAATCTTTGCTTAGAGTCTGTTCCAAAGGACATTGCTCTCATGCTTGTAAATGATGTGACATTTGTTATGAATGAATAAAGGAGGATGGGAATTGCAAAAAAAGATCCATGACTGCACAAAAGCATTTCCTAGGATGTTTTTTTCATTGCAATGTACGCAAACACGTGACCTTGCATCAAGAAGTATTTCCAGTACGAAGACTAAAAACATCCATGGAGTGAAAAAGTTGCAGACGTAGCACAGAGATAATGTTTGATTGATGAGAGGAAATGTATCGCCGGACATATATTTATTTCAATTAAATGAAAGAAGAGAGAAGTGCTTCGGTACACCCCCCAACAAAACGTAGAAGGGCAGAAAGGTCATACGAAAGAAACGTATACCCACCTCGTATCGTAGACGTACAATCCCGGTCATACGAGTACACGTGAATAATAATAAGAAGAAAAAACTCCCCCGCAAAAAAAAAAACTTGCACGACCACTCGATCGATCCCGCCTGCCGCCCGACTAGAGAGGAAAGGTAAACCGCTGATCGATCTGGCCTGCCGCACGGCAATCACGCGGCGGCTGATCTGGATCGTCGCGGGTGGGCTGAGGAGTGGAAGACCGCCGTCGCCGGTGGCCGGCCCGGTGTTGAACGTCGCCGTTCTCCGCATCGACGGCCGCCTCCAACCATCCCGACCTCCCACGCCGGCGGTTCCAACCCCGTCGTCTCCCCGTCGCGGTCGGCGGTTAGGGAAGTGGCCGGCCACGTCTTGGACGTCGCCGTCTTCCGCAACGACGCCGCGTCCGCCGCCTGTAACCATCCGGACGTCCCACGGCGCGTAGAACACTCGTCCAAGACGCCGACGTTGACCTAACTCGTCCGCCGCCGCGGATCCGTCAGGTACTCCTCACTGTCCACTTCCGGTTCAGTCCCCACTAGGAATTCATGTGGTCTTCACCTGTGTTCAGATGTACAACGGTGGTGCTGTACTTGCCATTCATCACTAGATGGATGTTTGTGTTCAGTTACAGTGCACGCTCGCCATTCAGGTGGTGGTTCTAGAGTGGTCTTAATTGTGTTTGGTACCAAGAAAACAAATAAATTCTAGTTGTACATAAATCCCAATGCTCTCTCTGCTTCAGTTTTGTTTCTTGCACTGGCCAAAGATTGGATCTCTACTAAGCTTGCAGTTCCTGTTCCTGCCGTATGGTGGATCCAGCAGCAGGCAGCAGTACCCCCCACATGCCATTAATTCCTTGTAGTAGCATGTTACTTGCTCTAGCTTAGAATTGACTCAACCAGCAAAGGTTTCACATGAGTTGTACGTGTGTAGTTCAAGGGTTGGAAGCTGGAACCTGGAGATGTGTGAACTAGATGAGCCAGCTTGGACTTGGACTCTGGAGCACTGGGCATTATTCATTGGCTGGCCCTGATTAAGAAATTGCTTCTCCTCAGGCCCTCTTTAAGTGGGGGTGAAGCAAATTGTGCACTGCTCTAGGCCTTGTAGACAGTAAACAAATGTGGTGAGCCTGCAAGCACATTGCCATTTGCAGCAGCCAGCTTCCCACATCTCCATTCCATTAGGCTTTTCTGATGAAGCAGCTATGCCCAGGGATCACTGCCTTAGATGTCTGCAGTTAGCGCGGCCAGATACCTTTCTTGCACTGCTAAAGCTGCGCCATCTTGTTCCGAAGCATGCTCAAAGTTTCTACCACATGTAGGGTATCTTCATCACATAGTTGCCTCAGTTCCTATGGGTACTACTTGCATTGCATTTTGTCAGGGGCTCGGAGTTCTGTGCCTGAGCCTAAGTAGTTTGTCTGGCTTTACACTTTAAAGGGCGCCAAGGTGGAACTTCTGTCCCTCGAGTAGATGAGTTAGATTTACAAAGAAATCATTTTAAATGCTCATAGGTTAAATGTTGCAATTTATTCATCTATATGTCCCAGTGCATGAACTTAGAATTTAACGTGGGATAATGTGTTTTACAATTATGTGCAGTGTTGGTAGTAACGTGTGTTTAAATGGACGAAGAAACCTCATTTACGGCCGATGATAATGGTACAAATGATGTCGGTCGGACCGATAACGATCCTAGTAATGAAGAAGATGACAGCAGCGATAACGATTCATGGTCATCATATGATATCTTACCTTCAGAGGATTTTTCAAATAATGAACATGGTGCAGACAGTGAAAACGTAAGTGAAGTCTATTTGATTCTAGTTTTCAATTGGCAGAGTAACATATGTGTAATAATTTGTCTGTGTTTTTAATTTACAGGAAGATGTGGACGTTGGGAATGAGCAAAATAATTTTGAGGAATCGTGGGCCGATAACTTGAGCCAGGTTTGTTCAAAGCGGTAGTTTGTAATAGATCATAAAAACTGACATAGTTTCATATGTAATTTTGTAGGAGGGTTCAGATGGTCCCGATGGTGGTGACGACGAAGCAGAGATGGACATTGAGGAGGCTCAATACCAGCAGCGCGTGTTGGAGACACATTGGAAGGTCATGGCTATGACTTTCCGGTCACAAGGGGATGCATATATATTCTACAACAGGCACGCCAAAGAACATGGGTTCAGCATCAGGAGAGAGAAGGTGAAACGAGGGAAGGGTGCTTCAGGAATAATATGGTTCAGGCGGTTTGTCTGCTCTAGGGCAGGGAGAAGGCAGAGGAAATTCATAACCATGGAGGGTCGCACCCGCAGGCTTAGACCCGAGACTCGATGCGAGTGCGGTGCACAGATGGTGGTGAAATTGGACAGGGCACGAGGAGTTTGGTTCGTCGCGTCATTCGTGGATGATCACAACCATGCGATGGCTCGACCCGACGAGGTTCCTTTTTTGTGGTCACACAGACGGATTGGAGATGGCACAAGGGCAGAGATACTGGCTATGCAAGGGGCTGGAATCAGGAAGCATATAATTGTGGACAACTTCATCAGTAGGTACGGTTCGTACGACAAATGCGGACTTATTAGGCGGGACGTGTACAATCTTTGCTGCAGAGAGAAGATGAAGCTCATAGCAAAGGGTGATGCTGAGACGGCAGTGGGCATTATGAGGAGCAGACAGGCGAAGGACCCAGACTTCTTCTTCGAGTACGAGCTAGATAAGGAAGGGCGGTTGAAGTGTATGTTTTGGTGCGATGCACAGTCGCGGAGGGACTATCAGGACTACGGAGATGTGGTCGTGTTTGACAGCACGTATAAGATGAACAGATATGGTATGCCGTTCGTCCCCTTCGTCGGTGTTAATAACCACCGTTGCACAATAGTTTTTGGGTGTGCCATTGTTTTCGATGAGACCGAAGCGACGTATGTGTGGCTGCTCCAGACTTTTATGAGGGCAAACTGTCAGCAGAAGCCAAAGTCAATTATCACAGACGGTGACGCTGCAATGCTCCGAGCGATTCGGAGTGTCCTTTCAGATGTGCTCCATCGTATTTGCTCGTGGCATATCGAGAAAAATATGCAGAGGCACCTACATTACAAGTCACTAGATGAGTTTAGATTGCTCCTGTACTATGCCACCTCTGAAGAGAACTTTGAGGAGAGATGGACCGCCTTTGTCAATAAATGGAAGACGGATAAAACTGAAGAGTGGCTGAGGAGGATGTATAGGAAGAGGAGACTGTGGGCAGCATCATATCTTTCGGATGGCTTTTTTCTTGGTATGTGTAGTAACCAGAGGAGCGAAAGCCTCAACTCCTCCCTTCACCTTCACCTTGACTATGGTATGACCATAGTTGATTTGGTAGTGCATTATGAGAACTGCATAGTTCGCCTCCGTGAGAACGAGGCGAATGATGACTGTGAGGCCAATCAGAAAGTACCACCGGCAGTTACTGAATATAAGGACATTGAGGAGCATGCTGCCAAAGTATTCACTCCTGCTAATTTCTACATTCTGCAAAATGATTTGAAGAAGATGGGAGAACTGGAGATATTTGAGACGCTGGTGGGAATTGAGCGCCAGACCTTCATCCTCACATGGCAGAATAACCACAAGTTCAGGTATAATGTTCTGTATGAACCAGGTAACTCAGAAGAAACCTTATCATGCACGTGTCGCAGGATGGTTCGGAAAGGGCTGCCTTGCAAACATATTCTCTTTGTTTTGCATCATCTTAAATTGTCTGAAATACCAAAGTGTTGTGTCCTCCATCGGTTGTCTAAAGATGCGAGAGATGGGTTGCCAGCGCAACGCAAGAGTGATCTTTTTGGTTGGGGTTGGTCTGGGCCTGAGGAGAGAGAACGGTACAGTCAAGTGAGCATAAAATCAGCAGAAGCTGCTCATGTTGCAGCAAATGACCCCTTCTTGTTTGATGAATTGATGAAGTGCCTAGACGGTATAATAGCAAGGAAGAAGATCCCGGAAGAGGAACTCATAGGACGCAGAAGGTGTGCTCTAATTGCAAAGCAGGCAATTCAAGCGGAAGAAGTGCAGCAGGTATACGTGATCCTGAGAAAGTTTCAACGAAGGGTGCACCTAAGAAAGGCCGGTCAAAGGGTGGCCCTGACGTTACGAAAAATGGTAGACCTAAAGATTTTAGAGAGAAGAAAAGTGGTCCGTTATGCAGTCTTTGCAAATTTGCAGGTCATAACAAGGCGACATGTAGTCAAAACGAGAAGTAAGTTTTACATTTTTATTTCAGTTATGTTGTGTGTTCGATTTTATCGACTATATTTTCTCACAAGCGTTCTTTATATTTCTTTCAGGTACTGGGCGTAGAGAAGTGGCTTCGATCATGGGAAGAAGAAAACTGGTTGCACGAGTCATGTTGGAAGTTGCTATTTATTTATGTAAACAAGAAAACTTAATAAGTGTTTTGTTTATGTTTCTCAAAATAATTATGTGAACATCTATCGTATGTGCTAAATTATGATTGTCAACATATTTATGTGGACATCTATCCTATGTAGTGAATTAATTGCCATGATTTCTGTAATGTTTCGTGTACATGCTGCATTCTCATTTTTTGTTTGTTCACTGTACTGTAAATGTGTTGTTTAAAGGAAAAGTGTGAAAAAAAGCCCGACCAGCAAGCTGGACCCGCCAGTAGGTAAAATTTTTCACACAAATCAAGCACAACAGTGCGACTCGGGCGGTCAAATCGACCACTACGGCCCAGCAGCGAGGTCCAACGGGGCAGGATGGATATGTAACAGAGGAGTTCGACTGCTATGCCGCGCCTGGCTATTTAAACAGGTCAAGGCGCCCCCCCGCTTTCGAGGTGGTACTAAACCAGTGACCAGGTGCGGCGCGCGCGCGGGGGGCAGGGGCGACCGCACGGGTGGACTATGGGCCGGCCCAGTTGGCGGGGGAGAGGTCGCGCGCGGGGCGAGGGGGCCGACCGCGGTGGGCTTCAAATTTGCGCCGGCCCACGAACAAGGCAGTGCATGCTGTGCACGCCGTGCCGCCCGCACTTGTGAGGTTTAGTCCCACCTCGGAAGCAGGGAGGCGCCTCGACCGGCTTAAATATGCGGGCGCGGCTTACACATCGAACTCCTCTGTTATTTATCCTTCCAGCCCCGTTGGAACCTGCTGCTGGGCCCATTGTGGGCCGATTTGATAGCGCGAGTCGATTTGTTTGAAAAAATATACCTACTACGGGTCCAGCAGCTTGGTCATTTTTTTCAGTACGTCATGACATTTTTTTCCCTTTAAACAAATAACTGTAGGCATAAATTTCACAAAGGCATAATCACTTCAAATAGAAAATCAGTAGCGATGCATAATCGATTGTAACAGTAGCAAAAATTGTCTCAATCACCAAACATGCATAATTACAATAATAAAGTTGTCCCAATCACCAAATAGCCATAATAATCTATGTGCGAAAAAAAAATATTGTGGCATCCAAATAGGCATAATCATGTATGTGGCTAAAAGCAAAATTCTGCCATTATTACAATTATGAAATGGTACCAAATAGGCATAATCATGTGGTGGGCAAAAACCCTACACACTTGCTGGCACTTATTCATTCTCCATAATTTTCAGAATCTTCTCCTTCACCTTAGTCAGTGTGTTGCTCTCTGAAAAAAGTATTTTCGCGAGAATGCGTCCCCTTGAAGAATTGATCTCGTCCTGGTCAAAGTCATGTCTGAAGGCATCCCCGTCCCAGAGTTCGATGCACTTCATCACGAAAAGTCCGCAAGACACTCTAAAAATAAAAATGCTAGTCAAGTCATGATGGAAAACACAATTACATATGCATTTGACTATGAGCTTACCCGTCTTTTTGTCTCGGCATGTCGTACTCCTTTATTGGCCATTTAGACACATCTGGATGATGTGTACCTATAGCAGAGTTTACCTGATTTGTATCTACAGCAATTTCTGCCCTCTGTAAAAAAAATTGTCAACACAATATTAAGCATGTACAAAGTGATCATCTTACGAACGTACAAATGTATTCATGTTATGCAAAGTTGTTAAGTTACCATCGAAGCAATCTTCGCATGAACTGCCTTGCTTATTTTACCAGTAGAATTTAGAACTTGAAACTCTTTCTTCTTATTGTGCATGACAATGGTTATTCAATGATTCTTGTTCACATTCAAAGGGAAAAATGCCTACAAAACAGTAAGCTTATGTACAAAAAGTTTGCTATGTACTGTCAATAGTTGTTTGAAATGCAAATACCTTATCTTTTGCGAAGTACTCGTCAATTACTCTTGACACAGTTTTTGATTCTTTCGTGAAAAATTCCATGTAGTTCATGTTCGAGTTTTTCAGCTTTCCTTTAGCGCGCTGTATAAGGCAGTATGACACCCATGATGTTAGAACATGCCGATCAGCCATAGGAGTAGTAGTCAGCAAGTGGTTCGAATAACAATTGATGACCTATCAAAATTGAGAAGCCAAAAAATGACAGTTAGAAAATGTACTTAATACAACATAAGTGTATAAGAACATAAAATAATGCGCATACTTACAGCGCCATTCAACCAGTCGCCCGAAGTGATAGCTTGAAGCATTTCCGCCATACACGTTTCCCCACCTATTCCCGTCATGTGGACCACAGTCTATTTTAAATGCTTCGGCGAGTCTGCTAGCGTGTCGATATAAACCCTCGCGCCCTCTATGTGATTCTCATCCATAAAGTCCGTACTAAGGAGAACATCACGTATACGAAACAGACCTACAGCAATGAGCGGACATGTAGTTAACTAACTACAAATGTTAGAACATAAAAAGCTTTACAAATGTTTTAGAATTAACTTACTTTTTTTCACACGTTTGCGTGGACCATCCTCAATAATAAAGGGGGACCGACAATACTTTGACTGTTGGCGTTTCCGCTTCCCATCATGCTCCTCAGTCCCATTATTATTCGCGTCCTTACAGATTGTTGTCGGACTAGGGTAAGTACCTTCCGCTGAATTTTCAGCACTAGACCCGACTGATAGTGCATTTTCTTTCTGTGGGTTTCTAGTAAGAGAAGGAAAATCATTCGTGCCTAATGATGGTGATGCTTCCTTGTGTGAACCATTATCCTCAATAATAAAGGGGTCGTTTTCAACACCTTTACCGGGTGTACCGGACTGCATGCCTTCGTCATTGGGAAAGTTCGTAGCATTTGGACCCGTGAAGGATGCATCCATCTTCTCGTCCGCGCGTTCTTCCAAAGGAGATGAAGTAACTTCTGTATGATACTTTGGCTTGTACTTTCTCACCAACTCATCACTTTCGTCCTCAAAAGCGCGCTCATCACGGAAGTCCCCACTTCGCTTCACCAGCAAACCCTTCTTACTTAGCTTCTCGAGCAATATCTGCAAGAACACATGGAAGACAATAAGTACATGTAGTTGCCCACGTAAAATAAAGTACACATTAATAATTACCTCAACACATTTCTCGGGAATTAGACGTATCTCTTTCTGCATATCTCTTATGCATTTCATGAAGTGTTCTTTCGTACCGCCTCTGCTCGATGAAGCTGTGGGCTTACAACCTTTTCTAGTTCTGCCTCCACCTTTAGGTGAAGGTGGCTCGGTATCTTCCTCTTCGATTATTGCTTCTTTTGCTATTCTGGCATGTCTATACTGTTCGCTTATTAAATCATCAATCTGTGAAATGTTCAACGAATTAAGAATAAGTGATCCGTTATGTACTAGAATTAATGCATGCACTACAAGATATAAATATTTACCGTGCCATGACCACGGTCGTTCTCGTTGTCATATATGTCATGCTTCTTAGCCTCCATTTCGGACCAATTTACCATCAATGGGTACTCCGACAACAAAGGATCGAATGTTTCTACTGAAGTTGGTTGCACCTTCTCCCAATACATGTACTGCAAAAACATGAAAAGCATTATTGTTCCTGCAATAGATAACAAGTAAGTAATTCACAATAAAATTACGGTATACCTAGATGAGCGCCAGGTTTCCAATAGGCCACTTGAACTTTTTAACATCTTTAACAGTCTTTGTGATTCCTTCAATGCAGACGCGTAACGTGAACGCATTCCAGTTATATGATTTTATGGCATCGACGTCCTCCACCAACTGGTAAAGAAAATGTGGAACATGTCTGGTGGAGTGCGGTGCTATTATTGTGCCAATGAGGACTAATACCGCTCGCCGCACAAAGTCGTCATCATACGTCCCACTCGAAACTATGTTGTTGATCAACTGATCGATGACTATTTCTCCACTTCGCGCGTCTACAAACTTAGAAGGAACCATTTCCTTCGCGTACTCGTTCATTTTACCTAATGCCTTCATAACATCTTTGCCCTTATTCACAAGGCCAAAAATATGAAAGACATCATCCGTCCGCAAGGATATGTCACCTTTTGTCGGACGCAACACGAATCTTTTTTTAATCGGGTCATGTTTTTGAATGATGTATTTCAGCAAACATTTTCGCATTTGCACGCTAGGTATCTGCAAGAAATTCTGCAAGCTGGTGTCACGTAGCCGCGTTCATTGCCTGGCGTTTAACTTGCTGACCAGCGTGCACCACTTCTCCACGGAGCAATAAACTTCTCCGTATTCTTCCATACTAGATGAAAAACAACATCAACTATTAGCTATTTGACACAGTGATTTCACATACGTCCACGGCAAGAAACTTCACTTTACCTTCGGGGCCGGGGTTGTTCGTGCGGGGGACGGATCGTGGACGTGACGGCGACCTGCGGATCGTCGACGTGGCGGGATCGGTCGTCGAGGCGGCGGCCGTTCGTGGACGCAGG
>NC_057806.1:634782509-634783113 GCF_018294505.1 Triticum aestivum
TAGCGTCTTGCCGCGGGGCCGGCTGGAGGCGGGCGGAGGGGCTGCTGGCGGGGGGAGGCGGGCGGCGGGCTGATGGCGGCGGGCGGCGGGCGACGGGGCTGGATGGCGGCGGGCGGCGGGGCTGATGGCGGCTGGCGGCTGGAGTCGGGGCGTGGCGATCGTGGAGGAGGCGGGCGTGGAGATCGTGGAGTCGTAATCTAAGGGTTTGACCCCCGATGGATTCTCCTGCATGTATGCAATGATTGATACGCCTAGCCCATTCAGTAATTATGTGGCCTTTTTTTTGACAACTACGTTGATTTATCCAACTTTGTCTACTGGAGAGGGGGTTCCGAAGTACTTTTTTTTACTCTGCCAACCGGTCCCAAACTTTTTCCACATGTTGGCATCACCGTCGGCATCACGCAAGCCAGTTTGCATATTTTTCTGACGCTCGATGCATTTTCTACGATTTTCCCGATGAAAAAGCCCCGAAACAATGGCCGGACGTGACGCAACGTTGGTTTGGTGCCCGATTTCGTTCAAACCTTGCGTAATGGCCTACGTTGGCCGTGCCCACATGTGTGCACACTTTCGTGCACTTGCATGCATGCGATCACGTAGA